>NW_012151829.1:990113-1023851 GCF_000956105.1 Propithecus coquereli
CACAGATTCATGTTGTGTATTAATGTTATACATTTGCTTTCCTGTCTCTTTTTGTTTGGGCTGGCATTTCTCATTGTCCTTTTCTTCTTGCATTGTCTTCTTTCACCATCATTTTTTAAATGTACCATTATGTCAAGTATTCTGTTGAGTTCCCCATTTTCCCGAAGATCTCCCTGCAGAAGTTCTTCATATTCCTGCTTCAAGATGGACCAGGAATCAAATTGTTCTCTAAACAGACTTCTAATTAATCCTCCAGTTATTTTTTTAATTCTCTGACTCTTTTGCTCCTTGGTGCCTGGAGTTTCTGAGCCCAGAGGTGCTGCGGGGCCAGCCACCTTTTATCCCTTCTGCAATCTACAGCAGCTTGGTGGGCACAGTAAGCTATGGTTTCTTCTGACCTGCTCCATCAAACACCACTCTGCAAGATTTGAGATTCCTCACCCTGATAGCTCATATCCCAGTGCTTCTCAACTAGGGGTAAATTTGTTCCCTAGGGAACATTTGGCATATCTGCAGACAGGTTTTGGTTGCCACAACTGGGCATTGGGGATGAGGGTTTGCTGCTGGCATCTAGCGGGTAGAGACCAGGGATACTGCTAAGCATTCTACCATGCACAGGACAGCTCCCACAACAAGAATTATGTACCATTTAGCAGTCTCTCAAGATAGAGAAGAAGTCAACATGTATTTTCAAATTGGCATCTTTATGTCACTGAATCTCTTGGAGAGTGTTTCTTCACTCATAAAATGAGATTGGTACTTAGAACTATTATTAGAATTATTGGGACCATATGAGATGATGTATGAACAGGGTCCAAAGCATAAAAATTTTTCAAAACTAGTCAGAAGTTACCATTACATAACAACTTTTTTCATAGTTTGGCAGATTAAAAAATACTACTTTGTTTAAATTTACATTTTTTATACTGGTGAGGCTGAAATATTTTCATAAGTTTATTTTGCAAGTTGCATTCATTCTGCTGTGATTTAAGTCCTTTGTTAACATTTAGTGACATTCTATGTTTATCATTACTCACGTGCCCTAGCCCCACTACCACATGACTGCAAAATAGAGGCACATAAACTTTAATACTGAAATTATCACTCTGAATTACTACATCACAAATTAATAAGAAATTCTTATTTTCCCAGGGTTGCTCTTCCTGGGAAATGTGATTCCCCTGAGTTATTCAAACACTTGCCCTCCGCACTTGCTGCCCCCTGCTGGGAGAGCAGGAACTTGCAGCACCTCACATCAAGGTGCTGCTCTCTGGCTATTTGGGGACCCTCCACACTCTCTCCTGATGGCCCCACCAGCTGATCTGTTATGTCTCCCATGCCATCATTTCGCCCCTGGTGGTGGTCACTGGATAACCATGCCAAATCCCTGCAGGCCTGCAGAGATGGAGCCCAGCTGGGTACCTCTCTCTGACTCTCCCAGAACCCTCTTGTATTCACTGTCTCGTGCAGGATTGGCCAGCTCTCCCAGGTGGAGATGGATGCTCAAGATAGAATGAAGACCTCAGTATTCAAGTCAGTTAGGACTGTCCCATATTGAAACTGCCACATTCCTAGTGATTCAGCTTTTTAGTGATATATGTAGCCTTAGTTGTTTTATATATAACATATATTGAGCATTTACTATGTGCAAGATATAGCACTCAGTACTTTACATGAATTATTTCATAGTTATTCCTCATTAAAAAATTAGGAGTTACACACATTGTTATTATACTTACCACTGTATAGATGAGGCTTTGACTGAGGTAGGCAATTTGCCAAAAGACACAGAACCACAAATCAAATTTAGTACTGTTAGTTCACAATGCCTGCATTTTGCACAAGTAAGGTACTATTTTTTTTCAATTTGCACATATTGTGCTCACTTCCTCCAAGACATACTCGGGAGAGTCGGCTGCATCTAGATCCAGACTCTCTCCTGAAGGTTTACCCTCAGGAGCCACCACAGGTAACTCCTTCACTCCGACCACAATCAGAGCCACCATGTCCATCAACACATTTCAAGCTGGGGAACAGAAATTAGAACTTGAAGCATCTCTCCCGCCCAGCACATGGGCTGGGATGGGCTTCCCCAGGCCAGGTGTTCCCCGGGATGCTGGGAAGAACACAAGGTCAGGCTCCCAGCACCAGGGCATGGTCAGGAAGTATAAACTGGACACGAATCAGACAAGAGCCACAGCGCATCTGCCAGTGTAAACAAGGTTCCCATGTGAGGGACCTTCTGGTCTTGGGTTGGATAACCAGGCGTTAGGCCATCTGCCAGAGAAAAGAAGTATCCCATGAAAGGCACACAGTAAACACCCATGTCCTGCTCCCCTTCATTTGCTGTGGGGACAGGGTTGTCAGGCACTCTGGTACCTGAACTCCAATTTAGCTGGAGGCTCTCAGAACACACTATCCCTGGGGAAGGAGCAGGGAATGCACAAGCTCAATGGACTTCATCTCTGTCTTTGTTTGCTGTTCTAGCATCTTTAATGTGGCAGGCCTGCCTTGGATACAGTACCTAAATCAGAAAAGAAAAACAAAAGAAGCCAAGAACATTTCAGTAGGACCAGTACATTTCTCCCTGCTCTCCAATGGCACCTCTTGACATTCCACCTTCCCGGTTCCTGGGACACCAATCGCCCCTCTGTTCCCAACTCCTTCATTGATACTGTTAGCAGAGTGAGTTAGGAAAACAATCTCCCTGATTTTTATATCTGCTACTAAATGAAAGTTCAGCCGAGGCTTTCAAATAGGGATCAGGCTATCATCTGACCTCACCGACCTTGCAACAGAAGCCCTGGGTGGAAATGGGAAAATTTGGCAAAGGGCAAAGTAGTTTCAAGGTCTATAAGACCATTGGTCGAAGGTGGAGGCTCCAGAACCAGTGTGAATCCTGGCCATATTTACCAGCTCCAGCCTGGATCTGGGCAAGTTATTTAACGGCCTGTCACAGAGGGATGTTAATCACACGTATCCCACAGGGGTGTTGTGAGGTTTGAATGCAGCAATGCGTGCAGAGTGCTTGGAATGGTACCTGGCAAGCAAATGCAGGCTGCTGTTATTTATTCCTGCGTTCCTAGGGGCTGGCACAGCGCCTGGCCCCAGGAGGTGCAGTGCATTCTTGTCATTAATGTTACCATTATCTGCACGGCTTGAGTCACGTTTTGTGAAGTCCCTTGAAGATCTTCACCAGGCCCCTGTCTGTCTTCACAGAAAAGCACAGAATCCCAAATAGGTGATCAAGACCTATTTCCACGTTCCAGTCTAAGTTTTGGCTCATCAGAGAAAATGCTTCATAAGTTTCAGACTTACCTAATAATAGAAAGGTCTCAATGTGATTATTAGAATCCTTATCCTGGCATCTAAATTCACAACTTCATTTGGCCTTGCATCTTTTTCCCTCTTAAAAGTGAAAACCTGAAACCTGAGGGACGAGGTGTTTGGAAGAGACTTCCTCCAAAGTGAGAGGACACAATCAAATCAGCCGGGTACCTGCAGAATAGTTGAGTTAGTGGGAATAAGAAAGTTATTCCAACACATGGGCCCTGGGAACCTTGCTTAATTCAGAACTCAGTTGCAACTGGCCTTGATTTAGTTGTATTTCTATTTTACTCAGACATGGAAGTAAACTAATGTTCTGTATTTGATTTATAATTATTATCCTAAGGCACTGTTACCAACTCTTACTGTAGAAGGGTGACCTTTTTGTCCCATTGAGGGTGGTTTAACATTTATAAACACGGAAAGAGGTCTAGCTAATTGAAAGATGCTATAGACAGTGACAACATCTGTCACAACTTTCTTCCCCCTTGACTCCGGGTCTGAGGTCTGGTACATAATAAGCTCTCAATGCATTTTATCCTTGACTTACTCGTTCTGTCTGGTCCATGTGCAGCTCTTGCTAAGATCTCAAAGCAGAAACATGGAGGAGATCCTGAAGGACCAGGCGACAGCAGCAGGCCAGTATGGCAGAAAGGCCATGCTATTAGGACTGACGGAGACTCACTGCGGTCCCACGTGGTGTGGGGGGGTCCTTCAGAGAGATTGCTGGGCCATCTTCTATGTCTCAGTCACACAAATCTTAATCCTTGTCTTAGATCACTTCGGCTGCTATAACAAAATACCATCAATTCAATGGCTTATAAACAATAGAAATTTATGGCTGACAGTTCTGGAGGCTGGAACGTCCAAGACAAGGCACCAGTAGACTCAGCATCTGGGTGAGGGCCTGCGTCCTCAAGGACAGTGCCTTCTAGCTGTGTCCTCACATGGTGGAGGGGCAAACAAGCTCCCTGAGGCCTCTTTTATAAGGACACTAATCCCATCCCATTCATGAAAGTGGAGCTCTCAGGACCTAATCACCTCCCAAAGGTCTCACCTCTTAATGCCACCATATTAGGATTATGTTTCAACATGTGAACTTTGGGGGGGACACAAGCTTTCAGACCATAGCAATCCTAAAGACTAAAGTATTGAGTCCACATCTTACCTTACTCACAGGCACTGAGATTCTGAAATCAGAGATTGCTGTTAAGCCCCTTCCATCAGCCGTGCCATTCTACACCTTGCTGAAAGTAGGTGCTTAATAAGGAAACACTCATTGATTATCTTAAGGGATAGGTGAAAGAGTCAGTGCCTTAAGGAAAGGAGAAGCGAGAACTCACTGCCCCCTTCCCTGACCCCACAGCTGTGTGTACCTGTGCTGGCACCTGCCGACCCATCTGCCCTGGCTCCCGAGCAGTGCCCAGTTCTTTACTGAGATTCCCACGTGTCAGAGACCTCAGCACTGTTTGCCTTCTGAGCAAGGTGTCATAGAGTTATTCACCTTCTCAGACCCATCTCAGAAGCCGGTGTTAGCTCCTGTGTTCTTCCCCTATGTTCTCTGCAATCTTCTTGGCCACATGACAACAGCCTGGGGGTCCACTCCCCCTGCTCCACACTGAGGAAGAAGTCTCTCCCTACACCTGCCCAGCTCCTTCCTCTCCACCGCATGGAAGCTCAGGGAATAGGACTGGTCTGCAGTCTTGGAGCCTGGTTCTCAGGTCTGACTGGTTATGCCTCCTGGTTCCCTGATCCCCATCCAGAAGCAAAGCATAGGTGGTGAGACTTGGTGCCCCATTCTACTGTTGCCATTGGGCCTGGACACTTGTCCGGTTGCCCATGCTCATACCTCTGGATGTCACCTGCCCATCTACCTGACTCTGGGGGTTGACACCTGCAGCATCTCTGGTCCAGCTACCCATTCTTCCTGATGGAAACCCTCAGTCCATTTATTGATCATGCCTTAACACACCCCACCCTCTAGGTGTCATGACTTCCCTATTTACTTACTCACTTCTCCCTACACAGCCCTCCTCTATGGCCAGGCCATTTTCCGTACTCTGGTCAGGTCCTCTGTCCCATCATCCTCTAGTCAAGCTTCCTGATCAGGCCTCAAGTTCTGCTGTAGATGACAGTTTAGTCAAAAAGTTTCTGAGGGGCCCAAAGTAACCAGGCCCAAAGAGTATGGATTAATGTGTTAACCTGTGAATTCCAGATTCGGTTTGAAGGGACTGAGTTTTTGTTCATCTTTGTAACCTGAGTCCTTTCTGCATTCACTGAATAAATTAATATTTATTTGATGAATGATTGTACAAGCAAATAAACAGAAAACCTGAGGTAGATTCCCCCAGAAAGACCACTGGTCTCTCCTTGGCCCTCTCCAGAGAGATTTTTTTTTTGTAATGGTGGATATTTCTTAAGAGTCTGCATTTTGTGAATGCCCAATAAATGGTGGTAGAGAGGATATGATTTTCAAGTTGCAAATGGCAGAATGTGAATTTATGAATACCATATTTCACTAATTCTAAGATGCACACTATAAAGTCTAAAATCAGATGAATCATACTGTCGGTTGCATACCATTGTTTAATATAGTTCAATTGGCAGTATTCTTTCTTCTTTGTGGTAATTTTTTTAAATGGTGCATCTTATAATTAAAGAAGTCTTCTCTTTGATGAAATATGGTATATCGGTTGATGTAATCCAAATCAAAGACCATCAACAGGATAGAACAAACAGGAGTGACTTTAACGAGATGGAATTTTGTGGTGATAAACAATATAGTCCTGCACTTAAGTTCAAAAAATCAATTGCACAAGTAAAAGATGAAGACAACTTGGCTTAAATTCAGTTCCTGTCACAGTGGCAGGAATAGGTTTGAGCAGACTGTTAACAAAGAGTCAATAGCAAAGTCCTTGACCAAAAAGCTAATGCAATTATAGGCTATGTTAATAGAAATATAGTGTCCCCAAACAGGCAATCTTTGATCAGATTGAGTCCGAAGTATTTTATTGCCCCATTTTAAGAGGCACATTAACAAACTGGAGCATATGCTTTTATTGAAATTCTGCTTTGGAGTTAAGACCTAGATCTACAAAGAGAGATGACTTTATAAGAAACAGTTTGAGTAAATGTGATATTGAATTTGTCACAAGAAAATTGTCGGATGCATTCTTATCTGAGAGAAGCCAGGGGAAATTTTTCTTTCATTTCCAGGTCCAGGGATAGCTGTGTTCCTGTTTGTTCTTATGGGGACTGAACTGTACAACTGTCCAGGTTTCCTTTTTTGTCTTGGCTGCCAGTAAGTTCAAAAGGCAAATTCAGAGCCTACACCTAGCCAAGTTTAAGAGATCTGAATGACCCGTGTTTACACACGACACTTACCTCGTGTCAGTATTTCCTGCATTTATTTTCCCTTCGCTAATATTTCCTCCATTACTTTTATAATCCTGCTGTATCATTTATGCTTTCGCAAACTCCTTCAAGGCTCTTTTGGAATACAGTGAGATATGAATGAATAAACACCCAGATAACTGTGTGAGAAATGGATGCATTGTCAGAGGAGGGCAGCTGGGAAGATGAGGGATGAGGAAATCATTCTCAAGAGCTATGGCTAAAGGAAATGGAACTATCTGGAAAGCAGAAGACTCAATAGGAAAAGTGAGAAATTCCACAATTGTTTACAGATCATTTGTGCTGCAAAGAGAATGAATATATTCTCTGTGACTCTAAGATAGTAAAGTCAGTGAAAGTTAGAAACAGATAGTTCTTTTTCTTGATATAGAAGAAAAACTTACTAAAATTTCAAGCTTCCTAAAATGAGAATGGCTGCTCTGTGAGGCACTACACTCCCTGTTTTCGGAAGTGCTTAAGCTGAGGCCGGATGGCCACCTGTCGAGGATGTGAGCATGGGATTCCAGAAGGATCTCAGAAGTCCTGCCTGCCTGTGAGTCAGCATTTTGTGAAATGGAAACTAGGATGAGGGAAGAAGACACCTGCTGAGGGAAAGGGCTTTGGCCAAGAACCTTGCCCGGTAGGACCGGATTCGGGGAGGCAAAGGCCTCTAGGGAAAGAGAGGCCACTTCCTAGGGAGGGCTGTCCTCCTGCCCCTGGGGACATTCTTCCAAGCACAGCCCCCACACTGAGAAGAGCACAGAGAGCAATCTGGAACACAAATATTAACACTGGGAAGCACAGGCCTCCAACCAGCCTTCCGCTCTCTGCACGCCTCTCAATCAGGGGACAAGAATGTGGCACTTCTCCATTCCCCGGGGGTCTTTTATGTTCCTTTCCTCAGTTCAAATTCCATCCTTCACTCTGATTAGCCAACAATTACCTCATTGTCTCCTCACTTGCTTAAAAAAATCACATCTGTCTTTCCCACCCCCTTCCCTCCTTCCCCAACTCCTCTTGCTCCGAAATGACAGCCTTTCCCTTGCTGTGCATTCCTGCCCCCAAGTTCACAGTTCCCCATCATCTTCGACCTGCTGTCCCAGGGCTTCCAGCCTTCTCTCCTGGCTTCATTAGCCATGCAGATTTATGCAGTGCTTCTTCCAGGCCTCTACCATCTTCCCTGCTATGCTAATAGTCAATGTTTTCCTTTCTCTCAACTCTGCTTTTAGCAGATCTTATTCCAAACTGCCTCAGACCAGCTCTCAGCTTGGTGGGGGCTGCTGGGTGTGGCAACGACAGGACACTCCTGTGGACAGATGGAGCTGGTGGAGGGGACAGGAAAGCAGCCCCCACCCTGGGGCTCAGCTGCTCAGTGATTTAGGCAAGAGTAGGAGGGGAACAATAAGGCAGCTCCACCAGCCCAGGCTAAAAACGGAGCTGGCCTCCTCCGAATGTTCCAGAGATTAGGGCCTCTTCCTCCCTTCTCCATTCCTGTCGCCTCTCCAGACAGCCACACTGCAAATCATGCAGCCACTGCGCTGCTGCTCTCCCCATCACGCGACCCAGGATGTTCATCTTAATTTGATCTTGACAGACACAAAGAAGAGGAGGAGGAGGGAGCCCACAGTGTGATCTGTTCTTCCTTCTTCACCCAACTCTAAGGGTGGCCAGGGCCCCACCAGCAAGATCTACAGCTTTGGAATAATTTACAGCCTGAGACCTCAGAAGGTTGGAACTCAGCCAAGGCCATAACTTTGTTCCAAGTGCTGTTGGATAGTTTATGGTGAAGGGCAGATGGGACTTCCTGGCCCTGGACCTGCCCCTTCATTACAAAGCGCCCTGTCTGCTGTTCGGCTCAGAGTTCACCCGTGGGCTGTCACATGGGGCTGAACCACAAATGGTACGCAGACTTGGTTCCTCACACTTGGTTCCTGAGTCCTGTGTCCCCACACACCCAGGTCCTCGTACACCCTTGTCCTTATGTGGACCTGTTAGGCTCAAACACAGAGAACAGAGGATCACAGAGTAGGCACATCAATCCATACCAAAGGTGGGCCATCAGGAAGGGGTAAGGGTTCTTCCTTAGCTCCCTCCCATTTTGTCTACCGGGAAATGGTATGCAACTGACCTTCAAGAGCAGCCTTGTGAAAAAAAAGGACCACAAAATAATAATGCACACAGATGGTGCAGTGCTATACCAGCCTCAGAGACAGTGAGCACAGTGGTGAGCGCACAGGCTAGAATCTCAGCTCTGCCACTTACTCATTGGGGGACTTTAAGTAAGTTACTTTTTGCTTGGTGTTTCTGTTCAAATGAAAATTCGTTCAACAAATAGTCACAGATATTTACTGAGAGCCTTCTGTGTGCCAGGTCCATAAACTGGATAACTTATAAATAATGGAAATCTATTCTCATAGTTCTGGAGGCTGGGAAGTGTAAGGTAAAGTGCCAGCAGATCCAGTGTCTGGTAAGGGCCCGTTCTCTGCTTCATAGGTGGCACCTAAAGCTGCGTTCTCACAGGGCAGAAAGGCAAGGGGAGGAACTCACTCCCTCAAGCCCTTTTCTAAGGGCACTAATCCCATCCACGAGGGTGGAACCCTCAAGAACTTATCACCTCCTAAAAGCCCCATGTCTTAATACTATTGCACTGAGGATTAAGATTCAACATGAATTTTGGAGGGATATAAACATTCAAGCCATAGCAAATGTCAGTGTACAAAAATCATTTGCTTTCTGTATTTCAACAATAGAATTAGAAAATGAATTTTAAAAGAATATCCATTAAATAATATCAAAATATACAAGCTACGTACAGAAAAGTAGAATATATTTTTGAGAGAAATCAAACATATAAGTAAGTGGAGTCTGGTTATATAATATTTACAGATAGGAAGACTTGATGGTGTAAAAATATATATGTTTTTCAAACATCTATAAATTCAATTCAACTCCAGTAAACATTCTAAGTGTATGTTGGGGATTTTTTGGTGGAATTTGGCAAACTCATTTGAAAAATTTATATAAGAATGCAAAAGCGCAAGCATAACCTAGAATTTCTCAAAAAAGAACAAAGTAGGAAGACTTGCTCTCTTTGAAATCAAGATTTATTATAATGCTACAGCAGTCAAAGCATTGTGATATTGGTGTAAGAACAGACCAATAGGCCAGTGGAATAAAAGAGTCCAGGAACAGACTCATATGTATATGAGCATTGGATATGATAGAGGTAGAAACTCCAGGTTAATCAACTTTGCATCTAAATGTCAAATATAAGTAATAAATCTTCTAGAAATTAATGGAGGATAATATCTTCATGATCTTAAAGTAATAAAATATTTTTGAAATGGCACACAAAAAAACACTAACTGCAAAGGAAAAGATTGATAAATTAGACTGCACTAAAATTAAGGATTTCTGCTTATTAAAAGATACCATTAAAAGAGCAAAAAAGACAAGCCACACAGTGGGAAAAGACGTCTGTAACACAAATAATTGTCAAAGGACGCAAATTCAGAATTTAAATGCCTACAAATCAGTAAGAAAAAGGCAGTAGAAAAAGGTACAAAGGAATAAGCACTTCCAAAAAAGAAGATGCCCAAATGGCTAAAAACAAACGAAAAAGATGTTTTCTCAGACTAGAGAGATGTCTTTCGTTTGCTCCTCCGGATACATCAAACATTTCCTGCCTGCGTGGAGATCCTCAGGAGTTCAGAGAAAGGAGAGTGAGGTCAAGGTATTTACCGGCTGGTTCCCTTTCTGAGAGCAGTTGCCTTGGACTAGTTCTATTTTGAAGATCAGTGCTCCTTGGAGAACATGGCCTACTCCATGGGACTCTATCTCCACCTTCTTGGCCTAAGGGTAGCAACAGAGTCACTGCTGCTAGCCCTGAGTTTCTGCATTATCTGCAGTTTTTCTCTTCACCAGCTCACACACGCTTCACACACACACACAATTTTTCTAAACTGAATATACCAGTGTACCGTCTTATTCCTGTTGGGCCTCTGGCTGATACATTGCTCTAGCTCATTGATGAAAAGTGAAATACAAATTAAAACCACCACAAAGTATCACTTAACACTCACCAGAATGGCTAAAGCAAAAAAGACAGATAAAACTGAGTGTTGGCCAGGGTATGGAAAAACAGGGACTCTCATACACTGCTGGCAAAGTACAAATTGGCATAACTACTCTGGAAAACAGATTGACTTTATCTAGAAATCTGAACATGAGCCCAGGAATCTCACTCCTACATCCATATCCTAGAGCACCGTTCTCAAACTTAAGCTGCGATTAGCATACCCAGAGGGCCTGTTGAAACACAGATTGTGGGCTCCCTCTCCCAGCTGATGTGGCAGCGGAGGTTTCGCATTTCTAGTAAGTTCCCAGATGATCTGACACCGGACTAATTTTGAGCACTTGAGGGCCTAGAAAAGTTCTTGCACGTGTGCATCAGGAGAAAGTCCATAGCACCATGGTCTTAATAATTTTTAAAAAGTAGAAATAATTCCAGTGTTCATCAACTGTAAATCGGACAAATAAATTATGGCGTATGGAAGACTCATCAGCACTACGCAGGAATGCAACACAGCAAGAAATGTCAACATGGATGGATCATGAGACAAAACCAAGAAAATGGCTTTTAGGAATACATAGGTGTTAAAGTTATTAAGACAAGCAAGAGATCAATAATCACAAAATTATCGTACTGGTTATCTCCATGGGAAAGGAAGGAGAAGTGATTGGAAGATATACAGCGTACCTGATCTTACCGTCAATGTTCTATCCTCACTGGTAACTGATTATGCAGATGTTTGCTCTGTAGTTATTCTTTGAAGTGAATGTATCTATCCTTGGACCAGGCTCTGAGGAACATTGCCCTGGAGCCTCCAAATAAATCCATCAAAAGCTAAAAATTCCACACCAATACTTTGCCCACATCTGGTTCACTCATTTTTAGAAAGCAAATGGAACATAAATAGTCTAAGCTACCCCTCCAGCATGGAAGGAAGGCTCAGGGGCCTGGTCCTCCCACCATCTTCCTGAGCACCTGCTGGGGAAAGAGCACACATTCACACCTTCACAAGGACAAGTCTTAATAGATAAAAAGTGTGTGTTATCTAAATCCATGTTTAGGAAAGAAACGTTTTTCTACCAGAAACATATAGTAGAGATGTGATTTTTCCCACACAAAAAAATGAAACATATTTTTCATTGTTATGCACTGTAGTTTATTTAGCTCCCAAGAGCCAGGCTCTCAAACCTGTCATTCTGGAAAGGGGTCATTGTTTTATATTTGCATAACCAAAGCATTTTTTTTCCAGAACAGTGAAACAGTCTGCCTCCAAGTTAACCCAAGGCAGAAAACTGCTTCCAGCCTTCAAATGAAACTGATAGTTGTTACTTCCGTATAGAAGTCTCTGATTTTTCCTTTCCTCTTCCCTCCTTCCCTTTTCTTCCATTAAATCAGTAGTAACTTCCTTCTTCACTCCAGAGTCACTTCCGTTTGTGAACACTGTTGCCTGTTAGAAAGTTCTCCCTTTATTGAGATATTTCTCCTAGAGAGCTTTCAGCTCATTGGTTTTCTTTCTGCCCCTTAACCCCTCTTCAACGTGACAGCCTTTCAAATGCTGTAGGTGAAGACAGTTACCACATCTTCCCCAGTTTGTTTTCTCTCTCGGTCCCTTGCCTTCTCCCATGTGTCAGTTTTGAGCCCCTTCTCCATCCTGGTGGGTGTGTTCTTATGCTCCAATTTTTCTCTCCCCATGATGAAAAGGGAAGCCCAGATCTTCCTAAATGCAAGTTGCAGTTGTGGAGGAGAAAAAACTGTTTTCACTCTACCTATCTTAGGTTAATTGGCAAGGGGGCCTGCAAATTAATTGACAAAAGACAGATTAACAGGGGGAAAAATGAACAGCAGTTTATTAACAGGTATACTGTGCACACACATGGGAGCACCCAATGATGAGTAACTCAAAAGAGTGGTTAGAATTTGGGCTTGTACAGCGTTTTATAATAACAAAGAACAATCATTTTATAGAGGAGTGACAAGACAATGGAAAAGGCCTTTGAGCTTCTAGGAGTGGCAAAGTGTGGGAAGGCAGAGTCTATGGGGAAATTAATGGCAGATAAAGGCTAGTTTTAGCAAGGTTTATGCAGATTTCCCAGGGCATTAAGGGTCCAGAGTTGTCTCTGGTGACTAACTTCTGTCTTTCTTGGTAGAAAGGGGAGGAGGGATACCATTACAAATTTATGCCCTGCTTTTAAGCAAACAAGCGGAGGCAGAGAGCTTTTCCTGTATCTGCTTCTCAATTGCCTTCCAATTAAAATCATCCTTATGCCAAAGTGGCACGTTTGGGGGTGACATATTCTGCCACCCTTCACAGCCATATTACCAGTCCCCACTGCAGCGGGATTATCAAACCTCACATTCTAGGCGGTATACGCCTATTAACGCTATGCTTTTAAGGATGAGAAGGTACGTAGTATCAGAAGCAATTATTGACTGACGCCAAGCGTAGGTACTAGAGGGAGAAAAGGAGGAGGGAATTAGTTTGTCTTTTAAAAAGCAAAAGCTATTACAACCATTTTTGTGAAATGTTTATTATGAATGCCTAGTTGTCATGCAGCACAATAACAGCTAATGTCAAAACCTGAAGGGCTGCCAAACAAATGAGGAATTTGTCAGATTATATTTGCTGTGAGTTGGATTTGACAACAGCAGTCAACTCTAGATAAGTGGTCTTAGTCTTCATAGTGTGGGGCCCATTGTGTTAGTAACAGATAAACTCTGAAGGCTCAGTGATTGAACACAATGAAAGTTTACTTCTTGTTTCTTCACTATCCAACGTGACGTTCCTGTGTGGGTAGCTTCAGGGATCCAGCCTTCTCTGCCACTGTCAGCAGGCAGTTCCCAGGCTGGCCTGTTCCACTTAACCACCCAAAGGGGGAAAAAGCATGACGGTCACCCAAGGGAGGAATGTGGGGCGTCATTTCTGCCTATCGTCTCTTTGCTAGGTCTCAGTCACAGGGCAGGCCTAACCACAAAGAGGTTGGGGAATGCAGTCTATGTATGTGCCCCCCAAAAAGAATCTATTTCCTGTCTTGTAACAATCCAATGCAGAAGTTTCTGTATGAGTGGCAAATAACATCACAATATTGTGACAGTAGTTTTGACCTCACAGGTCCCTGAAAGGATCTCAGGGACCTCCAGGGGTCTCTGGGCCATACTTTGAGACCACTGCCCTAGGACATCAGAAGACCTTAGAAGGGCTTCTTTTACAACATTCCAGTATGACATTAGGAGGAGATGCAGTTATCTTTCGCCTTCCTAAACATTTATCATTCAGGATTAAAATGCACATCTCAGTTCTCTTGATTCCCCAGGTCCAATTCTAAGTCCCAAGGGACACAGACAACCTCCTCTTCTCTACGTCAGGGGGCTCATACAACCAGCAGCGATGAGAGGCAGATCTGTATCTCAGCCCTGGATCCACCTTGGTGCTGTGCTCTTATCTGTGGCTTGTGCCCTCTTCCCACCTGTATCTTTCAGCTCAGGTGGTATGCGGCTCTCCCTGTGGCGGATCTCAGCATCCTGTCCCTGCTCATTGAGTTCTCACCTCTACCCCTTGGCAGTGACAACCAACAGAGGAGCAGCCAAGCTCTCCCCTGACTCCTAGCAGGAGGTCCACCTGACACCCTTTGACCCCCGTTCCTTCTTAGATTTCCTGACAGGCACTGCCCTCCTGCTCAGCCCAGACGGGGCTGGCCCTGTCTCACTGGTCAACGACCTGGTGTCTCCTGCCTCTGCAGCCCCTGCAGCCCTCTTCAACCCTCCTCATGCCCAGGTGGCACGGGCACATCAGTGCAGCTTCCAGACAAGAAGTTCCCCAGGGGTCAAGACAATTCTGTTTGGACCCTGTCCCTCCAGCTCCTTCTGGTGGGGGATACAGGTGAGCGTAGACTTATAGCTCACACCCTGTCGGTGGGAGCTGCAGAACCCTCTCCCTGGCCTCCTTGCCAGTGCTTTTTTTCTAGATGTATGTTTGGGGTGGGGAGGGGACCTGGGACAGAAACCTGTTTTTCCTGCTTGTACTTCCTTCCAAGTCTCTTCAGCTGCTTTAGAGGTGGTACCTTTTGAACCCCAAGTAAGGAATCAGGCACCTTTTTTATGGTTCTAGTCCTTGTCTGAAAACTTCCCCCTGGACAAATGGCAGCCTCACATCTCAAATCTGCGGTGGTGGAAGAGAAAAACAAAACATTCTGGTTAATGTCTCAAATGATGTCTGCTAGGTACTAACGTGTGCAAATGGGTTAAGTGGTTCCTAGGAAATAATTAAACTTCAAGGTAATTTTGAGAAACAGGAGGACTTATTCTGAAGGCCTGGCTGCAAAGTGGGTACTTGAGGGCGGCCTGTGCCAGTTTCCCCGGCAGCCCATGAGGCCAGCAGCAGGGTGTTTGGAGAGGACTAGGGGAGAAGTACTCAGTAACTGAAAATGCCCCGTGGAGGGAGATGAGAAGAGCTAGGTACCTTCCGAGCCATTTTTATCTGGAAAATTCTTGTCTTCCAATCCGAGTTCCTGCCCTCAGCTCTACATTTTGCTGAAGCCCAACCAGGCCTTCTTCCCCGTGCTCTGCCTCTAGTGTTCTTCCTGAACCTCCACAGGGCTGTTGGGTAGAAGAGACCCAGGTAGCAGGAATAGCAAGGAATGAGACAATAGGCCTGCTTTACCTTTCTCTACACCACCCCGTCCTCAGATAACCACAAGGACTCAGACTCAAGCCCAGCAGAAATGCCAGGCCATGTTTTGTCCAGATATTCTGATTTCTGAACACTGATCAGCACCTGCTCCAATACCCAAAAACTCACATGCAGAAATACTGACACCTGGAAGGCCCCTAAGAACTCCCAGGGAATATGTAGATGAGCTCAAAGTAAGTCCTCTCTGAGGAAGCAGGCTAAAGATTCCTACTTCCTCCCCAAATCTTAGGTGATTTTGCTGTGCCCAGAAAGAGAACCCTCAACCCTGTCTATGAGGGAGAAGATCCTGGCCCTAGCTTAGCAGCCCCTGGACCTGTGAGAAGCACAGCCACAGGGAAAAGCCGACCCTTCTGTGAAGGCCGGAGGTCACAAAGGCTGGAAGAAGGACTTACAGGGCCAGGCACGTAGACATCATTGTTGCATGGCTGACATTGAAGGGGACTCCGAAAGAGTAGGGCAGAAATTCTATCATCATACCAGAGACACTGCGGTACCACACCCTTCACAGGTGTGCCACCAAACACGGATCAGTGTGTAATATTTGGATCTGGTACAATCAACGATACATCGAGTGGACAGTGGGATATGGAGTAAAGTACAATTTGCTGCAAAAAGAGGTAGCAGGCAAGGTGGTGGCACAGACATTTCTCCTCTTGACTAGAGTAATGGAGATTATTGCCTCCTGAGGATATGAGAGTCCAAGCAAGGCAGAGAATGATTGTGTTCAAATAGTGACCCAAGAGCAAGGGACATCCAAAAGACCAGGGAGTGACAGTAGATATAACTGAATTTCTTCATATGTACCAATAAAAATCCTAGTATTTAAAAGTATGCAGAATGCTGACTCCATATTGGAGATTATCATGGCCCCTGCACCAGATGCCTGTACCTTCATAAAGTACTTCATATTCCAGGAGCAATTTTTGCATGATTGAATGATTTATAATATATACATAATATTTCTTAGTTTTTCAATAACAGTCAACAGAGCGGTTTAAAAAAACTGGAAGTAAATTAATCAAGATGTTAATGGTGGTAATTCCAGTTACATGAATATGAATGATATTTCTTTTTTTATATTTTCTATATTTTTTTAATTTTCTAAAATAAAATGAAAAGGCAAAAAATAACAAAAGAAGCTCAAACAAACTAGTTGAAACCCCTAGGGTTTCATAAGTGTAATCTTATTTGATCCTTTCAGTATCTCTATGAGATACAAATCATTTTTCTCATTTTCAGATGAGGAAACTGAGACTAAAGCTGTTGAATAAACTCCTCAAGGTCACACACCTAGTAAGTGAATGAATCAGGACTTGAACCCAGGTCTTTTGACTCTAGATTTCACACTCCTCAGTCCACTTCCCATTGCCTCTGCAAGAACAGAATATTCTAACAGCTAAAAAATAGGATACACTTGAAGGAAAGCCACAGGTTCTCTCGCGCTATTGCCCAGGGTGAGTGACAGAGCTGTGAATTCCTGTGAGTGACCAGGAAAAGGTACTGGGTCATACCAGACTTGGAGACAGGTGACTCAGGACTCAGGATGCTTATCGAGGAATGGCCAGGGCTTGCCCATGAACTCAAGGAATCCTTAGATCGGCACTCGGAAGTAGGACCCTATTCTTTAAATCTCCTCTGCATAATAGATGTAATGCACAGGTCTACACACAATCTGGATTTGTCACCTATGTAGGGAAGGCCTTCGGGGTCCTTTTTCCAGTTACTGTTGCCGAGTTACAAATTTGTCCAAAACGTAACACCTTAAAATCACCATATTATTTTACTCATGACTGTCAAAAAGTCGGTCAAAAATTTAGGAAGGGTGTGGCTAGGCAGTTCTCACATGGAGTCTGTCTTGTGGTTACAGTCAGATGTCAGCTGGAGCTGCAGTCATCTGAAGGTTCAACAGCGCCGGATGTCCAAAAGGTCTCGCTCCACATGCTTGGCAGTTGATGCTGGCTGAATGGGCTGTCAGCTAGTGAACTCACACATGGCCTTTCCAGTATAGCCAGTTCAGGGAGGTTGGACTTCATACCTGGCATCCAGCTTCCCTCAGGACATCTCAAAAGAACCAGTCAGTAACTACAAGACATTTTCTGATCTAGTCTAAGAAGTCACATAGCGCATTTCCACTGCGTTGTATTAGTTACAAATGAATCATTAGACAGACTAGATTCAAGAGGAAGGGAAATAGTCTCCACCTCTTGATGGAGGAGGGCAAGGTCACGTTGTAAAAGAGCACGTGAGATGAGAAATAGCGTTTCAACCACCTCTAGCAGATAAAATTTGCCTCAGACATTTAATCCAATGTTTCCCAACCTTTGTCACCTCATAGCACACACTGAAAGCGTTAATGTGTATATGGCTCATGACACATCAATTGCAAAGCTCTGACAGGCTAACTATCTATGATTAAGAAAGCTTCCTTTCCTTACTTTATACCTAGCGTGCATTCAAGGGCAGGATTTCTCACATGTTTCTGGGTAATTCTTGAGCTAGCAGAAAAGAACCTTCCCAGCTGTGATCCCTTTATGCTACAGATATCTCTACTATAGGATTTTTTTGTCTAAAAGCATTGAGATAGTTTTTCATCTTATCTCCTCTAAACATCAAAGGAGAGAAAACATGCATTCTTCATGCATCGGATCAGTTAAAAATATATGCTACCAATCAAAAAGAATAATAAGTGCATTAGACTGAACACATGAAATATGTTAAAATTCATGAGTTCATGATTTGAAAACAACGATGACAACAACAGAAATCGTTACAGCAATCCTTTGGAGTTTTCCAGGGCACTAACTCATTCAGAAAACTGGAAAATAAAGGGAAAGGACCAAACATTTATCCTCCCTCCCCTGTATGAACTATACGTCACAGCATGCCAGTTATCAGTGGGCTACCTCTCGGCTCTAAACCCACCCTTCATCGCTCTGCTTTGCAATTCTGGTGCTGGACCCTGTAAACATTTCTCCCATTGTCAGGGGGCATAATGGTAAGCTTTTGTCAGTAGAGGGTGCTGGCAGGACATTGCAGGAGAAAGGCGTTTCTCTCTCTGGCTCCAGTGTGCTTTCCTCCTAGCTCCTGCAGTACACATTGGCCAGCAGTGTGGAGGACACCAGTGAGTTTTAGCAGCACCCCTGTGGTCACCTTTCAATCAAGCTTCGTCAGCCCCTGGTGGTCAGTTTCTTGCTTGCCAACCCTGGCCTTAAGTACTGCAGTGAATGTCTCCACTATCCAGGGCACCACAGCCACCCTCTCTCCATCCCTGGGAGTGGGAGACTCTCTTACAGTTTGTCACTTCCCCCAGTGCTCTGATTCTGCTCTAGAAGTAGTGGCTGTTCCCTATATCTGCTAGTCCTATATTCTTTAGAGTTTCTTAATCCCTAGTTAATAATTTCTTATAATAAAATTTTCCTCCTCTAATCACTGTGTTGTTTTTGTCTCCTGTCTGTACCACGGCTGATTCACACAGTCACCAAATAATTAATGAGGGAAAGTTTTCTGTATACAAGAAGACCAGCTAATAAATGTGTAAGGAATAGGAGAATTAGAATATTTTACAGTAAAAAAAAAAGGGATCTAGGCACTGATCAACAATGGATGCTAAAGTCATTAGGTGAAAGGCTGATGGGGAACCTAAGAACGAATGGGTCAGACTGGTGTCCCCCGAACACGGAGGTGGATTTACTGAGCTACTATAGTGTAACTTCAGCACCCCTCACTTGTATGCACCCCTTTCAAGACCTGGAAGCTAATTTTATATTTGTAATTTTGATTTCTCTTTCTTAAAGAAAGCCCTCGAATGGCACAAACTTCAGACTCCACAAAACCTAGATCTACCCACTTGGTGAACCCACTAATCAATCTGAAGATCACAAAATGGGAGACGGCCAGGCATGATGAGCCTTCTGAGGTGACGCAACAGGAAATGGCACCGGCCACAAAATATTTTTGCCAAAATCAGTTTAATTTCAAACTGATCAAGCCTCTAGATATAATCACTGGTTTAAACAAACACTTAGGATAGAAGAACATGTTAAAGACACTTTGAGAATGCAATAGCCAAATCCAAAATATGGAAGATTTTTTTCTAGGATGAATTACCCAGTATTTTCAACAAATAAATGGCAAGTGAAAAAACCCCAAAATTTCAGGTGGGGAGGGGGACTTTCACAGAAATTTTTAAAAAACTTGAGAAACGTCACCAAAAGCAATATGTGTACCTTGTTTGAATCCTGATTGGGATAAAATAACCATTTATGGATAATCTGAATTTTTGTGCTGACTGGATATTAAATGGTATTAAGGAATTATTGTTAATTTCTTACAGATGTGATAATGGTATTTTGGATATGTTTTTTAAGGAGTCCTTATCTTTTAGAGATAGATATTTAAGGGTCTTTTTTTTTGAGAAGAGAGAGGGTCTCGCTCTGTCGCCTGGACTAGAGTGCAGTGGCGTCATCATAGCTCACTGTAACCTCAAACTCCTGGGCTCAAGGAATCCTCCTTCCTCAACCTCCAAAGTAACTGGGACTACAGGTACATACTACCTTGCCTGGCTAATTTTTCTATTTTTAGTACAGATGAGATCTTCCTCTTGCTCAGGCTGGTCTTGAACTCCTGGCCTCAAGCAATCCTCATGCCCCAACCTCTCAGAGTGCTAGGATTACAGGCGTGAGCCACTGTGCCCAGCCTATTTATGCATTTTTGAATGAGTGATATAAAGTCTGGGATTGTTTTTAAAAATAATCTAGCAAGGGGTAGGGTGATAGAAGTTATAGATAAAGTGAAATTGGTCTTATGTTGACAAATGGTGAAGCTGAATGATAAGTACATGGGGATCATTGTAAACAGATTTCTTATATTCAAACACACTTTAGTGTGTGCTCGAAAACTTCATAATAAAAAGTTTAATGAAATAAAATACGTGCTACCATAGTTGGTGTGTTATCTGTATATTAATTGTAACCAAATTAATATAGAATATTGCAGTTTACAGAGCACTTTAATGCATCATTTAATGTAATCCTAACCCGAGGCCTACAAGGTAGATTTTATTATCTTCATTTTGCAGGGATTAACCACAATTTCAGAGTGTTAAGTCAATGGCTCAGTGGTCCTGAGCTAGTAGGAGGCAAAAATGGGATTAGATTGAAGTCTCTGATTCTAAATCCCACGCTATACCTAGAGAGCGAGAAGAAAAGCTGGGTGAAATTGGTTAAATTCATTCCACTTCTGAGCCTTAGAAAAATAAGAACAATATTTAGACTTCCTTTTTAGTTGCTGGGAATCTCGGGTCTGATAATTTCTAGAAAAGTCCTTTGTAAATTGGAAAGTGCCTTATAAATGTAGATCAGCACATACAGACTAGTTTTCTAGAAAGGACACTACGAAAATGGAAGAAGATGGAGAGTTCTGGGGGCTGGGTTTGGGCAATGCAGAGTTTGCTCTTGGCAAACTTTGTGTCCCCTTTCTGTAGACTTCCTCACATTCCACAACCCATCCCTTAGGTCAATGTCAATATTAGCTGGTAATGTTTAAGATGTTTTTCCTGCAGCATATTTGAATGCCTGCTGCCATCCCTGGTATGCTGCGTCGTTATGTAGCTGGTGGAAGCAGAGGGTCCAAAACAGCTGTTTATAACAGAAAGTTTTATGGCTTGTTTTTAGGCTGGTAAAATGAGTGTAAACTACGTGGTATTTTCTGCTGTTGTCCAGAATTCTCTGTTAGATTATTTACACTAAGTTGTTGGTACCCATGAATTTTCATCAAGCAACAGTGGGAAACAAATGAGACAATTTTGAATCCCCATGGGGGAAAAAAATGGAGTGGTACAAATAAAATGACTGACACTAAACAACAACTACCAAACCAAAAATAAAAACCTCTTTGGGGAGTGGACACAAACATCTAGACGCCACGTCAGCATGGCATCATCCAAGCAACCACTTCAAAACATCTTGCTCGGAAACATACATTCAATGATGGCAACGTAATTCTGCCAGTGTATACTAAAATACTAACAGGAGCACTTAACTATAACTATATATTTTATTTTAAATATATAAGTTAAGAGATCTCATTTGTAATTATTTCTTTAATAGTAATAATTTTAGACATAAATAACGAAGTTCCTTTACCTCTCCGCGTCCCCATTTTCTTAGCAATAAGTTAGTAATAAAAATATTATCTATCTCATGGCTTAAAAATCAAATAAGATCATATGTGTAAATATATGTTGTGCCTTGCTCAGGGCCTAGCACAAAGCAGGTACTAAATGTTAGTGTCTCTTTGAATGTAAGTATTTATTATATTGTGCATTTAAGTCTATAATTGCCACAGGCACTCAGAGAATGAAGAGATCAGTGTGGCCAAGGAAGGAGGGAGAGTTTTGTGGATACTTCAGGACAGAGGTGTGGTCACGGAGCCCCAGCGCTGCTGCAAACAGAAGGCTCAAATGCTGGTGCCTGGACATGTGATAAAATGTTAGACTCTTGGTGCTGAGTATATGGGTGTTGACTGCATTACTTTTTAAATTTCTCTGAATGTTTCAAAGTCATTAAAATGAAATGTTTCAAAGTTGTAAAAGTAAAATTTGGTGGCCCCTGCAAATTGCCATGACCATCGGTAGCCTCGCGGAATAGATTGAAGCCAACTGACCAGATCTATAAACCATTAAATGAGCACTAGGGAGAGAACAGTGAAGGTGATGGGAGCTGGGGGAGACAGAGGAAGTGGCTCTTTCCGGACATGGTGGGCATGGTGGGCATGGTGCTGGAACCCCAGCTCACAGGTGACTCCCTCGAGCAGCCAGGCAAGTTTGCATCACCTGGAACATGTGCGCAGGCAGGTAGTGCTCATCCCAGTTCTGCTTCCATCTGCCTGAGGGAGCAGCATTACAAACAATTAGTCTGCTCTTGAACTGGAAAATTTCAGTCCCAGGATTTCAACAGGAACTTCTGGAGCTAGTAAGGAAAAAAAAAAAGCATCTCGCTCCTCGAGAACAGAATTAAATGGTGAAATTTCAGAATTACTGTAAATATGGGTCTCAGATGTCCTGAAAACAGCATGTATGTGACTGCTAAGTGTTGTGTGGGTGATTCATTGGAACTCTCATTTTTTGCTTTCATTTAATAGATCGCACAGGACACAGGTAGGAGACTATGGTGCAGCCCTTACATCAAACGCAGGGTGGGGGTTGCCATGCACAGTAGTAGGTCACAATTACCTAAGTATGGTTCCTTAAGATTTAGTCGAATGAGAGTATACATGTATATCTGGACTCTGGACAAAGGTTTAAATATTTTAAATATTATTGAAGCCAATAAATATCTGTTGAGCACCTACTGTCTACGTGAATACTTGTGGAGTATAGCCAATAGTACTTTCTCTGTAATGTGTGAATTACAGAATTCCAGAAATGTGTTATATTCAAACTTTGTGCAAACACAATCTCTTCACCTGTACCTCTCTTCAGGAATCTATGTAGTCATCACAGTCATGCAGGTATCAAACCTGGAGCAAAGTTGAGACTACATTCAATGGCTGAGGAGTCATAACTATCCTCCAATTGTATTATCTGAATAATAGATTTAAAAAAAATAGTTTGTAAAGTAAAAATTCCATGGTTTGGAAGGAAATAAACTAGAAAATAAAAGTCTGCCTTCGAGCAATACCCCCAGTTTCACTCCCCAGAGGTAACCCTGGTAACAGATTTTCGCATGTACTTCGAGAAAATTTATGCGCAAACGCAAGCATATGTGACCCAGATGTTGGCTGTCTGTCTCATCTGTTTGGCTAACTTTCTTTTGGCCCCATGCCACACTTGACACAATACTCAGTTCCTTGACCAGTATTTACAAGAAATCCAATCACACTAAATATATCCTGATTTTTAGGGTATTATTAAAGATTGATGGGGTTGAAGAGAATGATCACATCGTATAGCATCAGCATCTCTCTCTTTCTCTCAAATAAAACAAAACCAAATTGTGTTCAACATGTCTCTCCACAGTCTTGCCAGCCCACAATACAAACTGGGCGTGCTTCTCTCTGGCCTGTGTTCCCCTGATCCCGAAGCAGGCTGCCGTTCCTGTCATGCCTGTTCCAAAGTGTCTGTGTCCCCAGCCCAATCCTTATCCTCTCCCAACCACCCCAGCTGTAAGGATGCACTACACTTTATTTAATCAGTCCCCTGTGGGTGGATATTTATGTTGCTTCTAGTTTTCTTTTGTTGGGATAAACAATGTCATAATTAATATCTTAGAAGATGCATCTTTGTGCGCTTGTGAGTTTGTTGTTGGGTAAATTCCTACAAGTACAATGTCTGGATCAAGGACATATACATTCACAATTTGTATATATTTTGACAACTTGCCCTGTAAAAGAGAAAAAAAAAAAGACAAAACGTACATTTGTGTAGGGTGTGGGAACACACATAGGGTTTCTCCACACTTTGGCCAACATTGGATAGTAAAAATTTACCATCATCTTGGTCATCTTTACCAATCTAATGATGAAAAGTAGTACCTTACTATTGTTAATCTGAATTTCTTTAATGATGAGTGGGATTAAAGGATCTTTTCATCTATTTATCTGCCATCCATATTTCTTTTTCTGTGAACTGCCAATTCTTCATCTACTTGTTGATACCAGCAAAAAGCCTCTCCTGGAAAGAATCATTTCCCTTTGCTTCCAGGACACTTCTATCTCCTGATTCTCTGGTGCCTCTTTCTTATCCCTATGCTGGCTTTGTTTTGTTTACCTAGGGCGTTGCTGTTCTTCAGGGTTCCAGCCTCATCCTGCTTTTTTCCACTGTGATCTCATCTACTCACACAATAATAGTTACCTCTTATTGACCACTTCTTATGTTCTAGACCTTCTACCAGGTGTTCTAAATGCTCATCATAACTCTATGAGGTCAGCATTATCATCCCCAATTTTATGAATGAGGAAACTGAGGTCACATAGTAACTTGCCTGAAGTTGTATCAGCAGTAAATGATAGAATTTGGATTTGATGCCAAGGCTGTTCCTCTTCAATGTCTAAGCTCTTTCCTCATTTACCGTCTACAGGAAGATAATCCCAAATCTGTATTGCTGCTGTAGGCCTCTCCCTGGTCTCCAAACCCATCTACTCAATTCCTCAATAGAAATCTCTATCTGGACATCTGCAGGAATAGCGAATGCAGCACGCTCCCCCCGAAACCTGCCCTTCCAGTGATCCCCTCAACCCAGCCTCAGCCAATCGGTCGCCAAGTCCCATAGAAACTGTGCAGGCATCTGAGCCATCTCTCCTTCCCCTGCTGCACCCTTAGCTCAGAACCTGGTCACGTCTTGCCCAGAATATAACACACTTCCTGAACTATTCTTCCTGCCATCAGGCTCTGCCCATTCTAGTTCATCCTTCACTCTGCTGTCAGAGGTAGCGTCTCCAGCAAGCATAGCAGTCTATAAATGAAGAGAATGCTCTTTACCTTATAAGGCTCTTATAAGGAATAAGTGAAATAATCTATGTAAAATATATAGTTTATGCTAATTCCTTGATAAATGTTAGGACTTCTACCATCTTCCTGAAAACTCAATCTGGTGCTAGGCGCAGTGGCTCACGCCTGTAATCCCAGTACTTTGGGAAGCTGAAGTGGGAGGATCATCTGAAATCAGGAGTTCTAGACCAGCCTGAGCAAGAACGAGACCCCCATCTCTACAAAAAATATGAAAAATAAGCCAGATATGGTGGTGAGCACCTGTAGTCCCAGCTACTTGGGAGGCTGAGGCAGGAGGATCACTTGAGCTCAGGAGTTTGAGGCTGCAGTGATCTGTGATCACACCACTGTACTCAAGCCTGGGCAACAGAGTGAGACCCTGCCTCTAAAAAAAAATTAAAATAAAAAAAATGTTTTAAAAGAAGTCAGTCTGGTAATATAAGTCCCCAGCACAATACAGTCTAAAGGCCCAATGGCTTCCAAGGCCCTGACCTACCTTCCTGATTCTTGCCTCACACTCTCAGCTCTAATCAACCAAATTCCTCACTTTTCATGTCTCTGTACCATTATTTCCTCTGTGTGGAGTTTCCTTCCCCCCTTACCCGACTAGTGAGCACCTATAATTCTTAAGATCTAGCTCAAACAGCACTTTCCCATGATGCCATCTCTGAATTCCTCCCATCAGGTTCTTGGGCCCCTTCTCTGAGCCTCTTTATTTACTCTTACATCACTGCCTTGGACTTACTTGTTCACCTGCTCATCTCTACAATGAGGCTGAGAACAGGGGCTGTTTCTTATTCTATCGTCATATCCTCAGTGTGTAGCACTCAGAAGGTGCTCTAAAAATGCGTGTGGAATTAACGAGTTCCATGTGTTAATAAGCACTCATCGTGCTCCCCCCGCCCCCAACTGTACTTATGGAGAAAAGGGATAACGTACTTCAAGCTAGGGGCTCTGAGATTTGCAGGCGGTCCACTCACGTAAACCCTCTGAACCACCTTTAAACCTGCAAAGTTGGCCTCAGCCATCTCTTGGATAATTATGGTCAAAGGATGTAACACATATGAGAAGCCAAAATGCAATCAGGATGCAAGCAGATGTTAACTTGCTGGCCAGAGCTGGGGGAGGAATGACCATTTTTAGGAAATGGAGGGATACCTGGAAAGAATGCAGGCTTTGGGGTCAGTACATTTAAACTTACTGTTATTCTGTCGTAACAAACTGACCCTGAAACATCACTGACTCGACAAAACGAAGGGTTAATTTCACACCCAGGAGCCACAGGACATGTGGCTCCTGATCTACTGGGTACGCGGGAACATATGCTAATGGAACTGGGGTCCCTAAAAAGCAGACTCTGAAAGGAGATTCACGTGCAGGATGTTTGTGAGGGAGCACCCTTGGGATCGAGGTGAAAAAGAGAAATGGGCAGAGGGAGAGGTTGAGCTGCAGTGCCGGCCCAGCAAGAGCCCTGACCCAACCAGTGGGGCCTCTGGAGCTTGAACAGCCCTTTGGAGCTGCCCGGAGCTGGGCTGAGATGGCTGGACCCTTATACTTCCGTGTCAACCAGGGGAGAACATTGGGCCAGGTGGCTCTCTGCAGCTGAGGCAGCCCTGCAGACACTGACAGCTGAAGGCTGCCTGTGGACAGCACTACCAGCCCCTGGGACCACACGTTTGTCTTTGAAGGGGACAAGAGCTCACATGTGGAAGATCCTCATCTTGTAAGTAGCTGCACTCTGGGAACACAACTGTCTCAGCTTGGGTTCTCCCAGAGGCTGATCCTGAGACTGGGATGTGAGCATAAGTCCTTTATTTGGGGAATATGGAAGTGAGATGGGGAAGGAAAAGAAATAAATATAGAGCTTTAATGAACAGTTAACTGCTGGGGGACCCTGTGAGGCAGAATAGAACATGCACCTGAGTTGCCCGGCTCAGGGGGTGAAGAAGGGCTGGTATCTGTCCACCAAATCCTGTGTGTCATTACTCATGGCCACTCCTGGAGGGACTCACTCCCTGGCAGTTCCAACCTACCTTGCCCATGTCAACAGAAAAAAAGACAAACTCTGTAAAATAATTTGAGGAGGTTTATTCTGAGCCAAATTTGAGGACTATGGCCCAGAGCCACGCCCAAGAAGCCTTGAGCAAGTGGACTCGCTGTGGCTGGGTTACAGTTTGGTTTTATACATTTCAGGAAGACAAGAATCACAGGTAAAGTCATAAATCAATACATGGAAGGCATACCTTCGTTTGGCCCAAAAAGGTGGGCCATCTCAAAGCGGGGGCTTACAGGTCATAGGTGGGTTTAGGGATTCTTTAGTTAACAATTGGCTGAAAGAGGCTTTGTCCAAAAGACTAGGAATCGGAAAGGAATGCTTGAGTTAAGACAAGAGTCTTCTAGCTTTTATGTGATGCTATACTGGAATCAGGTTGGGAAGTAAACCACATCATAAAAACCTGTTTACTGAGATTTTATCATTTGTAGGCCTGACTCACCCGGCCCCCTTAGAAAGGAATTTTCTGGGCAAATAAAAAGATCAGAATCCAGTCCTCACCCACTTGAGCAGAGTCACAGGTGACTACAGTAAGAAGCCATTGAGTGAATGAGAAGTGTGAGCCCCAAGGGGATGTGAATCCACCACTAACAGTGTCTAGCACAGCAGGGAGGAGAGAGCCTGGACAACCTCTCAGAAATGTTACATGCCCCAGCCCAGAAGTGACACCTTCGAAAACCATGGGCAGAGCTAACCGCATGGCCCACCTTGCTGTGTAAGGTAGAAGAGGCTGCCTTGCCCTCAGGGAGGAAAGGAGAAACGGATATTGCTGGACCCTATTAAGGTCTCCCACAGTCCCTCTCCTGCCTGCTGGCTTTGTGAGACTGAGAAATTGCTTTATCTTTCTGAGCCTCAATTCACTAATCTTTAAAGCAGGCAGAATAGTACTTCTCTCATAAGAGTGTGAAAAATGGAACAAACACACCTAAAGAACCTACCGCAGTGCAATAGAACTGGTAACAGTCTGGTTCCAATGTTGAGTCAAAGGAATGAGACGAACCTATCATAGTTCATTTTATTCATTTTGTCATTATACTTTATAGCACAAATATATTATCCGTATTCTTTTTGTGTATCAAATGCAACGTTAAAATGATAAATAAGGGACACTCGCTTGACATTAGATGTTGAAATTCTAAGATTTCAAATGGATAAATAAATCAACGCTAAGAAAAAAAATTTTAACTGTCTATCACAGTCCTAGAAAGTATGCCGTGGATACTCAGTAAATGGTAACTATTACTATTACTTGGGAACTATCGAAAATCAATCTCATTAATCACAGCCAAAAAAAATGGATTTGGAATGTGAGTTACCCACATAAATAATCAGCTCGAGGGGCTGCTTGGAGAGAAGGAGAGCTGACCTATGCCTGTTCGCTCATCATGTAAACACAGTCATGGTAATTTACTAACAGTGAGACCTGTTTCCTGTTGAGAACTTCCAGTCCGGGCTCCGGAGCTAGACACAGAAGAAGAGGTCAAATATATTCACATGGAGCCTGTTTTCTTTTCCACCGATTTCCGAGCGATCAGAGGCGCCCTTGTTGCAATGTCATCGAAACGAGACATGGAAATTCGTCACCTGCCATAAGCTAGACAGAGCTTTTGAGATGCAAACCATATACATTCTCAGAGGAGAGGATTGAAACCAAAGAGAGAAGTCACTTTCAAAGAACCATCCCCCCTGCCTTCTCCCTCCTATACACATGCTAAGCACACAGAGCTTTTGCAATCTGCTACGAAAACAGAATTTTAAAATAAACCGTAGTCGATTCTCTCAAATCAGAATTTAGAGGAAAATGGATTTCTATAAGGTGAATTTGTTCTCCCAAATTAGTTCCATTCACACGTACACACACACTCACGGCCACACATACGTGCTCACACAATGCAGCACTCGTTAATAAGACTAATACGGAACAAGCAAGTTCATCCTCAGCGAGAGGGAGACATTCAATAATGTTGAGGACAGGCTTGAGGCTGCGTAAAAATGTAACTCACAGAAGCCAGCAGATGGCACTTAATCATAATTTTTCCTATGATTTCTATTAATTGTCAAATATTCTTCATTCTGCCTTTCCAATAAGACAAATGATATGCTAATATGACATAGTAAGTAATGTTTTCCCTTAGAGATATTAAATAGGCTTGTTACATACAATTTCCCCACCTACATAACTAGCCCAAGACCCATTTTTCTCATGCATATATTTATCATATCACTCTATGCATATGCATGCCCATATATCTGTGTGCTTCCAAGCATTGCAGCACATTTGATAAATGTATAATAAAAAGTAAAAGCTAACACCTTCATTTATCTCCAGAAGCAAATCCAAATCAAGGAACTGTTGTTCCTGAAACAGTCACATAAAATCACTTAAACCACGTTGTCTGCCAGAAATAGAAATGCAGAAATACCTCAGGGAGGCCACTTTGGCAATTTCCTTCAAGGCTCCTATTACGAGCATTAACAAGGTGACTGACCCCTTCCAGGCTGCTCTGCCTCACCTGCCAATTCCTTCCCTTTCTCCCCACACGTGCCTCCTTCCTTCTCCTCACACTTCCACAATGCCTCCCCCTTTTCTGCTTTCTAATTCTCTTTCTTTATTCTACTTCTCCTCTTCTGCCTCTTAAGCACTCGACTGGATTTCCTAAGTCTTGTAGGGACAGATGCTGTACCAGTCAGAGTTCTTGGTTTCTGTTAAGCAGAAAAAAATGTACTGGAGAGTGATCAAATAGTTCACAGAATCGACAGGAAGCCTGGAAAATCTGGCTGAGTGAACAGGCAAGAACCAAAGGAGTTGGCCCAAGAGAAGACAGCCAAGGTCACACCACTAAACACCATGTGGTTGGGACGGTGCCACCAGCACCACAGCCACCAGCCACTAACAGCCACCGCTGCTACTTGACTCCACTAAACAATGGAGCGTCCGCTCTGGGGTCTCGCTTCATATCCTCCAGATTCCCAGTCCAGGCTGGAGAGCCCGGTGCCAAGGCTGGGAGGTCGGGGCTCGTGAGCTGCTCTCCAAGAGCAGAGCTGTTTTTCTGGCTCAGACCAAAGCGGAGCGGAGGCACAGCCAAGGTGCTGAGAAGGCCTCGCAAGAACACAGGAGAGAGCAGATCTCAAGAAACACTCGAGATTAGAAGGCACCAGGCGTCACAGACGCTCCTCATTTTAAACCTGCCCTTGCCTGCTGCACAGATGGGAAGGTCTGTATTTCCCAGCTGAGTGGGGAAAGCAAAGCTATTGGGCAGTATACAGACTAATTATTGCCAGTTCTGGAAAGACAAACCATAAAGTGAAATTCGGCTGATGTAGCCCCACACGGTCCGTTCATTCAATTGTTTCGTACATACTTTGCTCTAGACAAAGCAAGGAGCTACAGTTGCTAATGTGAACACTCTTTGTTTTCAGGTTCTACTTGGCCAATTTAAATTCCAGCTCCTAAGCCCTATTCCTTTGACCTCCCACATCTTAACCCTTAATGGATCAAGACTAGCCTTTCTGGGGATGAAATGTGTAATGTGATTCCTAGCTCGGTGGAGGGGCCTCGTTCTCTCCCCCTGCCAGCTGGTCCCAATTATGAGCTGGTTTGGGTAATTTGAGAGTGTGGAGGGTGCCTGTGTAGGAGGAGGATTTTCTGAGCACTTAGCTTCCCTTAGGATCCCAAGCCCAGCTAGAACTAAGGGATCCTTTAATATTCTCAATTATGAGGGGGGTTTTGCTGGTTTTCCAAAAAAAGGAAAGAAAACATATAAATACAAATCACTTGGTGGCATGCCTGATAACCACTACCAGTGCAGAGTGAGAAGTCAAGGCAGCTGTCTCTATCGTCCGGCAAAGCACCAACATCGCCTACATTTCTTGGGCAACTACCTCAATTTTTCTCTATGCTTTAACACGGGGACTCTGTTGCTGCAAGTTTTCTTTGGGTTAGATGACGCCGGGCAAGTCTTTGGGGAGCTCCAGCCCAGATTTTAAGGCTGCACACATATCTAGTTCAATTTTATGTTTTTTTTCAACTTAATGTTTCTTTAGCAACTATTATATCCAAGGCAGTGCATATTCTGGGAATTCGAAACTGGATAAAGCTCAGAATCTAGTAAGATGGATTTCATCCAACCTGTGGCATTCCAAGGGCGTAGAAGGTAGAAAAGTCAGCCCTTGGCTGGGAGGAGCATTTTGTCACTGACATTGTTTAGAATTGCCACAGCGCATGGTGATTACACAAACCAGATGGCTTTTTGTTGGTTTTATTATTATTTTTAAACACCCTACAGACTAATACACCGCTTATTGTCTGCACCTGGGCTGACTTCTCCCACTGGCTCCCACTCCTTCCAATCACTCCTCCCACTGTCATCATAGGCAATCTGAGTAGGTGCAGGAGAAAAAGAATTACATTTGAAGACGTCAATGTCAGTGGAAGACAAGTGCCCATAACTAAGTGGGCGTGTGTTCCGTTAGCTGATCAGTGCCAATCTCAGTTGCTTAGACTTGGTCTTTTTGGGTCTTATCTGAGGCCACCCCCGATCCAACAGGCTGTTCCTGTTAAGACTAGATTTGTGCTCTGGGGACAATACAGTGTTCTGGTGACACACACAGGTCCTTGGGTCACCTTGGCATTTATAAGCCAGCTCCTTTTCCTCACTAAGTTATTATTTCATGTCTTGGTGCCTAAGTGTTCTCCTTGGTAGGGTGTGGGTGAGAATATCTTCCCTGGAAGGATGGTTGTGAGGATGAAATGAGGGAATACACACACAAGCACCCGGCACCTGGCGAGCACTCAATGAATGTTAGCTGTTATTGTATCATTATTCTATTAGACGATGTCTTAATATCATGTTTAATTCCAAGGAACAGATTAGAAAACCTTTTATAAAATGCTGTTCAAGCTCTGTAGTTAGAGAAGGTGCCAGCAATAAAGAGGCAGAGCCCGGGAGATGGACAGAGAAGTGTACCCAGGTCAGCCGTGTCCGTGCGGGTGCAGTTTTGAGGGACATCTGCCAGAGCACAGCCACCCACACTAATTTGGCTGCCCGAGAGGTGGGTGGTGTGCCCTGGGCCCTGTCCTCAGCCATGCTGACCTTATTCACCACCATCTATCGACGTTTCTTGCCTGAACTAATTATTATACTGACGGCTGCCAAATGGTGATTTTCTCATGCCATTATTTATTCTGTATTTATTAGTTGACTTTCTGCTATAAGAAATAATTATCTTCACGTGTATTTGTTCATTTATACAACCACATCTGTGTGAACACATGGACTTCTATTTTATTCAGTGGGTTATCATTATTTATTTTGATCCTTAAATTGTCCCAAATTTGGTCAGTAGAAGCCCTTTCTAATTATTTTTGGTGTCTTTTTGACACATCCTCATCATTCTTGGAGAAATTCCTTACCTCCTGGTACAATAAGATGTCCCAGGCTCATGTTGTCCTTTCCCTGTCCCAGCCCTTTGTCAACCATTTGTTCAAGGAAATCATACTTCCTTGTAGTGGAGAGTGGTGCTGGGAACTAAGATCTGAGCACTGCAGGTACTTAGTACTTAGTACTCTGTGCTCTTTGCTACTGGGGTGTCAGTGCTTCCAGTTTCCTTCACTGGACAGAGCTAGAAAACAGATATATGTACGTGTACATGCACACATGTACATCCCTTTCATTTCTATTTCTATATCAATCCATCCATCTAGCTAGCTAGCTATCTGCCTGTCTAGCGAAACCATAGCTACACCAATAGCTCCAGTTTCAATCCATCACCACAAGCACTGTTTCGGTTTCCCCCTTCCCATAGCTGTGTCTCCCTTTTCCCACGGTGGGAAACCTGGCTCCCATTATCTCAATCTGCCCGGATGCCAATCTTCCAACACCGCAGGGTCATGCCCCGGCCCAGGCTCTCCTTGAGCCTGCGTCTTCTGAACTGGCTCCCAACTCATTCAGGTTTTTTGATGAAGAAGGAAAGCAAGGAAGCCAATACATATTTTTTAAAAACAGAAAGAGAATTAAAGGAAACAGAAAGGAAGGGAAGGAGAAGGGGGAGAGATGGGTTACATTTTGAGCTGTATTTTGAAAAGAGCACTCAGGCAAATTTGTAGAGAGAAAATTGAAGGTGAGCAAGAGTAGATTCTCCTCATACTCACATTGGCATTCCCAGCACTTCGGTAGCATATTTTAAGGAAGGTGCTATGTAAATGTTTAGGGAAGGGAAGAAGAGAGTGGAGGTGGGGCAGGAGACAAGAAGAGGGAGGGAGGAAGACCAGAGGCTCCCAGACTGATGTGCTGTTGAATAAACGTGTGGGTTTTTTTTCTGTAGTGGGGGTTCTTTCTCTGCAGTCAACCACAGAAAATTGCTTTGAAGTGTGTCTTCCTTTCTCTGTGAAGAACCTCTTAAGTGGCTTCCTTTCATAGCTTACATAAATGTAGTAGTGTTGGCCCCATTGTCCTATAGAAGGGTAAATCATCCTGAAGCAGGTATTCTTTGACAGTGACAAATCATTCACAATCTCTTTTGGTCATATAAATGCAGGGCAAGTAGGCCCTTTGTCCTGGGAGAAGTTGTGACAAGATTTTTTCCCTTTCCTCTCTCTCTGTCCCCAGCCGAATGTTCCCCATTCTTTCATAGGCAGATCTGGACAATCTGGGGTGCCTGAGTGCCCAGTGTCTCGTTGGGGGAAGGGGTCAAAGTTCAAGTCCCTGTTCCCCGAGGCT
>NW_012151829.1:1025841-1028425 GCF_000956105.1 Propithecus coquereli
AAAAAAAAAAAAAAAGAAATTAGGAAAAAGCACCAGATATTTTCCCTCAGACTGCTCCTATCACTGTATTCTCCATCTCGATTAATGGTGTATTCATTTTCTAGGGCTCAGATCTTTGACTTTTCTGTTACTCTCCCAACCTGAATTCAGTCCGTCATCAACTACACTTTCAAAATAAACCCGAAATGTAACCTCTTCCTCACCACCTGCCCTTGCCAGGCCCAGATCCAAGCCACCACCATCTCTGTCCTGCACTGTCAGAAAAGCTCCAAAGGGGCCCCTGTTTCTGCCCTTGCCTCTCTTGTTTCCACATGGCAACCAGAGTGATCTTGTCAAATCATAAGCCAAATGACGTCACTCCTCAGCTCAAAGTCTTCCAGAGGCTCTCATCTCATCCAGAATGAAGGCCAGTGTCCTTCCTCTGGGCTACAGGGCCTACTGATCTGTACCCCAGCCTCTCTAACCTCTTCGTCAACGGCCTCTCCTCATTCACTCCGCCCCAGCTACCTGGCCTCTTTGCCCTTCCTTGCTATGCAGACACACTCCTACTCCAGGGCCTATGCAGACACTGTTTGCTCCCCCTGGGATACTCTTGCCCCACATGACCTCCTGTCTAACTCCCCACTTCTCTTAGTTCTTGACTCAGAAATCATCTCAGTGAGCCCTTCCCTGGCTACCTAACCAAAACTTCCCCATCCTATCCATCTTCACATTCCCCTTTTCTTTTTTATTTTTTCTCAGTGGCTTTTATTACTATTGTATTTTTATCTTTTTTTATTGATAATGCCTTCCACTAGCATGTGGGTTCATGAGGGTGCAGGTTTTTATTTGTTTTGTTCACTCTCCAAATTCTAGAACAGTGCCTAGCTCATAGTAAGTGCCTGTTTCAATAATCTATTGCTGCATCATTAACCATCCTAAAACATAGTGACTTTAAACAACAGTTTATTATAATCACACAATCTCATAGGGTGACTGGGCTCAGCTGGGTGGTTCTTCCATGGGAATCTCTCATGTGATTGGAGTCAAACGGCAGCTGGGGCTGGAGTCATCTGAAGGACTTGACTAGCACAGGATGCTGGCTGTTGGCTGGAAGTTCAGCTGGGGCCATTGCCTGTATGTGACCCCTTCAAGTTCACTGGGGGCACCATCTTTAAAGATTAGCTACCACAGTATTCAATGAATATTTGTGGGAGGAAGGCAGGCCGGAAGGGAGGAGAGTTGGTGAGAGGGAAGGAATTGGAAAATTTAGAAAGAAGAAAACAAGGAAGAGAAGAAGGGAGGAGGAAAGGAAGAAGAAAGAGAGAAAGGGATTTCTGAATATGATGGTAGCATAATAGCCCTGGAGTAAAACCCATCCTTTTCCTTCCTGAGCCTCCTTTCCCATCTCCCTCAAGTTGCACAATGACCAGGCTTGGAGGCAGAAATTCGACTAACACTGTGTATCAGAACTGGAGTACTCTTGGCAGAAGCTTTTACAATTTATACCCCAAGTTCAAATTTGAGCCAAGGCATATTTCCAAGGGAAGAACAACACAGCTCTTTATCTTGATGCTGCTCTTTCCCCTTGGTAATTTCAAAGCAGTTTTATAAATAAGCATTATCATTGTATAAGGGAGGAAACTAGTAATATTTAGATAATATTTGAATCAATATTATACTGAAGTGATTAAGTAATTATGTGGAATTGGAGGCAAGCTACAACTGCATCAAATTAATAAAATAGAATTTAGAGGAAATAAAATACAAAAATTTCCACATGAAAACTGAAGTCAATGGAGGATATAAGGAGCTAGAAATTAAAAATAGATTTATACCAAACTATATAGAATAAAACATAAGCAGTTGTTGGGATATTAAAAATGGATTTGCTTTTAAAACAGTTTGGAATGGTTTAGTCATTTTCCAGAGCCACAGATATTCTGTGCCAGTTGGGTATTTTTTCCTAAACCAACCTGGCAGACAGTTGTCTAATAAGGAAGCTTTGCAGGCAAGTTCCTTGGCTAAAACCCAGAGAAATAAATGAATTTGGGTTTCTGAAGTTCCAGTCTCTCAATACAAAGAGGAATAAGTATTCATTTTTCCTAGAGTTGTTGATGATAATATAAATTGTGGTGTAACAGAATGCAGATTTCCTGAGCTTGAGATTCTCCTTTAACTGATGTATCATGGGTTAAGGTGGTATCATGTTTACTTTAATTTGTGGGCTTGAAACCACTTTTGATCTTCAGTCCCCCAAATCTTCCCATTTTAGAGAAATTGGGTTAACTCAAAAAAGTAACTTCTCATGTATTAGTTAGAATGAGGTTTGGCACCAGGAGGTTGAAGTCTCTCTGCCCCTACCTTCTATATCCCCCTATAAAAACAAGTTGGGGCCGGGTTTGGTGGCTCATGCCTGTAATCTTCGCTCTCTGGGAGGCCGAGGCGGGAGGATCCTTTGAGCTCAGGAGTTTAAGATCAGCCTGAGCAAGAGCGAGACCCCGTCTTTACTGAAAAAATAGAAAGAAATTAGCTGGACAACTAAAAATATATAGAAAAAATTAGCCGGGCATGGTGGCACATGCCTGTAGTCCCAGCTACTCAG
>NW_012151829.1:1028475-1029500 GCF_000956105.1 Propithecus coquereli
ATCACTTACTAATTATTTCACCACATTTTACTATTATCTATGCTGTTGAGGTTATTTAATTCTATTGTAGCTCTTCGGTAAAAATTTTATATATAATGGTAAGCTACTGTGCATTTCTAACCCTGCATTCAGTGATGATGTCACATTGGTAGCTTGAAATCAGTCACGGTGGGAGTGTTTATACCAAGGAAATTGGCAAACTATCAGAGCTCCGCATTTCCCCCAGGGGAGCCAGTTAAACATTTAGCAGCACACTCCTGACTATAACCCTCAAGACTTATTTATTCATTCAGCACTTACTGGCTGAGTCCAGCTGTGGGGCGAGGTCCTCATAACCGAGCATATTAAGAAAGCACAACACTAAAAGTTCACCTTTCCTCGAAGATCCACCATGAGGTGGAGCAGGGGACTCAGGTATTCCTTCCACTCTCCTGGCTTAAATGATTCTGAAATCATTTCAACTTCCTGAAACTCTTACCTTCTACCAGAAACGCTCAACCACCACGAAGTTTCTAAACCACCTTTTCTGCTACCAAGTTTCTAAGTCATATTTTGGCCATATAGCTCCTGGGCCCAAATCTCTGCTCTTGTGTGTGCACGAGATACCTCACATCCCTCAGGGAAGCAACAGAATAAGGGAACCCAGGGATCTTTCCCCTGAGCAGTCCTGGAAATTTGGTTGAGAGTATCCGTCATTGAGCCCTCAGAAAGATGCTACCGCCACGGCAAGACACACCACCCTAGTGCCAGTGGCCGTTACAGGAGGAGGGGTCCTCATCCAACGTCCACGTTTTGAACATGGCCCATGTTGGCCAACTTCTGCTCAGCAGCCAATATCCCTCTGCCCAATGAGTATACAAAGACAGGACCAAAGTGGACTGGACAACTGTTGCATTCTGGGGCCTCTGGACATAAAGTGGTGGCTATAGATTTGGAGGAGGAAAGGCTGGCTTCCCCCTTTGGACTTCTGCCACTACTCACATGTGAAGTCCTGAATCATGTGCCCTGGGATCTGACTGGGCACA
>NW_012151829.1:1032390-1042429 GCF_000956105.1 Propithecus coquereli
AAAATAGAAAGAAATTAGCTGGACAACTAAAAATATATAGAAAAAATTAGCCGGGCATGGTGGCACATGCCTGTAGTCCCAGCTACTCAGGACACTGAGGCAGAAGGATTGCTTGAGCCCAGGAGCTTGAGGTTGCTGTGAGATAGGCTGACACCATGGCACTCTAGCCCAGGCAACAGAGTAAGACTTTGTCTAGAAAAAAAAAAAAAACAAGTTGATATACAACATAGAAGTTTATTTCTCTTTCATATAAGACTGGATAGATAAAGTGCTCTACAGTACCAGGGACTCATTCCTTTTTACTATTTTTCTGCCTTATCTGCATAATCTCCATTTCCTAAATCGTCTCATGGTTCAAAATGGCTGCCTTAGCTCCAGCCCTCATATCCCATTCCATCCAAAAAAAAAGAAGAAAAAGGTAAACAGAATGGAACATCTCTTCCTTTTAAAAATAGTTTCTGGGCCAGGCGCAGTGGCTCATGCCTGTAATCCCAAGGCTTTGGGAGGCTGAGGCAGGAGGATCACTTGAGGCCAGGAGTTTGAGACCAGCCAGGGCAACATAGTGAGACTTCATCTACATCAAAAAAACAAAAACTTAGTGGAGTAGATTGTGTGCACCTGTAGTCCTAGCTACTTGGGAGGCTGGGACAGGAGGATTACTTGAGCCCAGGAGTTCGAGGCTGCAGTGAGCTGCAATCATGCCACTATACTCCAACTTGGGCAACAGAGTGAGACCTTGTTAAAAAGAAGGAAAAAAAGAAAGAAAGAAAGAAAGAAAAGAAGGAAGGAAGGAAGGAAAGAACAGAAGGAAGAAAGAAAGAGAAAGAAGAAAGAAAGAAAGAAAGAAAGAAGAAAGAAGAAAGAAAACAACACTTTCTAAAAGTTGCTCATACTACTTCTACTTACATCCAACTGACCAAACCTTAATCACGTGACCAGGAAAGAGTTAGGAAGACAAGGAATTAGAGTCTTTCTAGCAGCATGAGCCTGCCTAAACATTGAGGATTCCGATACTATAAAAATAGAGAAAAACAAATATTGTGGGACAATTAACAATTTCTGTCACAGTTTACTCCTTTGACCTCCTCAAAATATATGTGCACCCTTCTTCCCCCACATAGGACACATTCCCTCCCTAGGGGACAAAACCCCAAAGTCTCCTCAAGGGATTGCTTCCAGCTCAAAATTAAGATCTCTGGGTGAAATGTAGTCTTCCTCTTTGAATCCAGGTATGATTTTAACAATCTTGCAAACTGTTTTAGTCTGTTCAGGCTGCAATAACAAAACACCTTAGACTGGATAATTTATAAATAACAGAAATTTATTTCTCTTAGTTCTGGAGGCTGGGAAGTCCAAGATCAAGGCACCAGCAGATCTGGCGTCTGGTAACGGCTCTGTGCTTCAAAGATGGCACCTCTTGCTGCACCCACAAATGGCAGAAGGGCAAAAAAAAAAAAAGGTCAAACAGATTCTCTCAAGCCCCTTTTTAAGGGTACTAATATCATTCATGAGGCTGGGATCCTCATGACCTGATCACTCCTAAAGACCCTATCTCTTACTATTCCATTGGGGATTAAGTTTCAATATGAATTTTGGAGGAGACACATTCAAACCATAAACCAAAAGGCTAGTTATCTGCACCCCAACCCACTACATGTACAGTGATGTTGTAAGAACAAGAAAGCCACAATTAACACTACCATTCAGAAAATGTGAAAGCCCCAGAAGTCATGGTCTATTGTAATTATCATATCCTGCTGAGCAAGAATAGAGAAGACTCTCCTTCCAAACAGAAGGGGTCAGCTGCTTGTCCTGGGGGAGGTGTGTCTGTGTCCATTATTCTCCACGGCCATGTCTGAGGCAGAAAGCAAAGCATATGCCCTCTGGGTCTGCACAGCTTTCATAGCCCATTTCCTGATGATACAGATTTGGAGGCACAAGGGTTGCTTTAGGTGTCAATAGTCACAGGCTTTGGGAGGCTAGGCTTATGGATGTTTGGCAGTGCAATTCCCTTAAAAACTAAGTAGGCATCTCTTCTATTAATATGTGCCTTCTACAGGTTCCATGCATGAGTAACAATAGCCAAAGATCTTGTCTAAAAATAGTTTTTAAACTTGAATACTCAGGCCTTATAGACTTTTTCCTTCTGCCCACCCCCCTTCTCCCAATTTAATGGCAGGTAGTTGAAGCTATCTGAAGCGATAATTTTTGGAAGGAAAGCAACAGCTTTAATTGGATAGTAACAGCTAAGCTGTCACCCAGTGTCTAGCAAAGAGCTTTTAATGGCACTTGAATGGAACTTACGGCAGCTTTGAAGCCACTGCCTATGAATGTATCTTTTAGAGGCCTGAACATTTATCTTTTTCACTTTTATATTCCCAAATCACTCGACTGGACTACTAGTCAATTTAGATGACAGGCCAAAGTCAGAAGCATAACCTGTACAATTTCTCTAATATCTTAAAAAATGGGTACGTTTAGCTTTAGTTTTCTACTTTAATATTGCTCATGGATTTGAGGATTTTTAACAATATCCCTCAACCCCACTCCTGGTACCAATTTATGTTTTAGTGAGGGTAGACTAGATTGCTACCAATAATAGACCTAAGAATTAATCACTCTAATGCAAAAGAATCATATTTCCCTTTCACATGTAATAACTGTCCCGGATAAGTGTTCCAGAGATTCAGGGACCCAGACTATGAGAGTCTCTGTCTTCTTAGACAAAACATGCTAGTCAATGGTTTGATTATGGCTTTCCTTCTTAGACCTTTTCTTATTAAGAGGTATAATCTGCAATGGGAAAACAAATTTTTCTGGATAGTCAAAACTCCAAGTTTTCAACTATTAGAGTGTTGTGTATGTGACAATAGGACATCTGTATTAAAGAATGTTCATTTAAGGCTCTCGTAATCCCCTACTCTGAACCGACAGCCCTGTGGGGCTACTATGAGCTCTGCACAAACCTGGACCCAAATATCCCCTGACCCCATTACTTACTCCCTATGTGACTTTGGGCAAATTACTTAACTTTTGTGAACCTCAGTTCTTAACTATGAAATGCATAATAAAAGGAAATCTACCCATTGTGCAGATTTGATATAATATATATCAAATAGGTATATAATGTTCAGCATTTAGTAAGTTTAGTGAGTAAGTTTAATAATTGGTAGCTACACTTACTTGAGGATCACATGGTTATGATGTTAGAACTTGGGTTTAAATTCAGACAAATCTTTGTCTAGATGCTCATTCTGCCCCTTGCTAGTTTTTGACCCTGAAAAAACTCTCTCCTTGTCAGTTTCCTCACCTGCTAAATGGGAATCATAATACCTATCTCAGAGTGTGGTTGCAAGGATTACACACAACAGACTCTTAGCATAGCGATTAGCACATAGTAGTCATTCAGTGTGAGATTTTCATTTTTATTTTTTTATTACTTTCTTTTCTGATTAAGAAGGCAATGTATGCTCAACTAATCTGAAAAATGTAGAGTTATGAAGGAGAAAATAAAAATGTACTGAACATCCACTCCTTGGATGACACTGTCAATATTATAACTTGAAGATTTCATTCCAGTCTTTCTTTTTCCATTAGGCTTTCATTTTTAAAGTTATGAACCATGGAGTATTCTTTAGTTTTATTCACAGGGAGTTCCCCATTTTGTGTTATGAAAAGGAAGCCAGAAGTCTGCCAGTGTGAAAATAACTTTCCCATTAAAACCAAAACGTTGCAGTTAATAATACTGAGTTTCAAGCGAAGAGAGAATAGTCCTTCCTAAATTAGTCTAGATCTGCTGCCATCCTGGAAAAAGGAACCGAACCCTGTGGGAGCAGGAGGCACAGGGAAGATTCGGGATCTGAGTCTGGGGCTTCTAAAGATGCTTGGCCGATTGGCAGTCTCGCCTGGGGCTGGTTCTGCCGGGGGAACATCTAGTGCTGATTCCAGTCGATAGGACATTCTTGTCACAGAAGGGTTGTGAGATTTGGCAAAGATCACAAAGCAAGAAATGCAGACAGAAACACTCAAAAATTGTAATTTGGGACAGAAATAAAACCCCAAATTCTGGATTCTCATATTCTGACGTACCTAGTCTATCTGGAACCAAGATCAAAAATTTAAATTGGACAGCTACTAGTCAGGACTTATTTCAACAGGCTGTGTAGTGTTGGCACTCAAGGAATTTTTTTTTTAATAATCAGTGATAATCTGATAACAGAATAACAGACGGGTTTGTCATTTTTAATTTCTATACCTCCCCTTCCTATTATCACTGCCTAGACATTTTGCATTAGTGTTTAAAATGTAAATTTATCCACGGCTATTCATTGTGCCTATTCTGATGCCTGTCAAGCCAAAATGAAAGAAGCTGTACCAAGGCAAGTCTGAGATCTTCGCCTCAATCAGGAAAATCTTCCGTGGAAGCTTGCACTACTCAAGCAAGACAGATCTGAGCTCTTGATACAGTTAGGAAATGTGACCTACTTTAAAACCCAGCAGTGTGTGTGTGTGATGAAATGAAAGTGAATTGTTTTGTTGAAATCTGACACTAAAAATAGGGCACCGGATCCTTCCCCTGCTGGAAAAAAAAAAAAAAGGCATTAAAATGAGTGTGTGTCTGTATGTCTGGGAATATGTCTCCATGGCAACCATTGTCCCACCTCCCCTCCCAACAGCATTACCCCTCTCTACGGAAAGAGGGCATATGCATGGCTTTCCCAGCACCCCTCCCGATCCCTTACTCCATGAAATCTAATTAAAGAGTGAAATGAATTTTAGGGATGGTTCTAGAGGCTGGGAGGAGTCCAAGGTTGGGGGGAGGGTAAAGAGAGGAGCACTAGGGAGGACCGGGAGACCTGCCCTTGCACATCGGAGCGGCAGCACACAATTCCGTTCTTATTTTTAAAAAGAGCCACAGCTCCCACGCTGTGGAGCTGCAAGGGAGTGATAAAGCTGCCATGCAATGATGTTATTACTTTAATGGATACAGGACCGGTTGAGCACTTTATTTCCACCAGGGCTTTTTACTTTGCATCTTCGTCCCTTTACATAACATCCAGTTTTCCTGAGACACTCCCCCCCTTTATTAATGAACCTTGTCCCCATTTCTAACAGGGGGAAAGAAAGCATTATGTGAGATAATAGGTCTGTCCCTGGGGTGAGGGGTATGAGTCTATCACACTTGTGAACGACCCCACCCCCCAACCTCAAACATCCTTTTTCAGTGTAGACTAGAAGCCAGGGAAGAATAGGGGCACATGGAGTGGCGAGGAAGACACTCTGGGGAGGTCGAAGCTGGTTTGGGCAAATGAGCGTCAGGGTTTTTTTAGCATCTACCGGAGACCTCCCTTCCTCCTCCCCTGCAGGTGCCTCCCCTACTCCCTCCTTCCCCCATTTTTAGTGTCCAGTCAGCAGCGGCCTCCATCTCCCTCCACCCTGACCATCCCTGCCCTTGGCTGTCTGCGCATCTGCTTCTCATTCCTGCATCCAAAGGCTTCCTCCAGGTTGGCTGTCAGTCTGCCTTTGTGCTGCAGGGGTCCCAGCTGGAGCAGAATTGCCCTCGCATGAGCATCCGGTCACGTCTGGGCTTGTCCCTCTGACGAGCCGGAGGCAGGTGGCAGGAAGCCTGCAGGGCCTCCTGGGAAAGAGGTGAGAGTTAGTTACGCACATTCTCCAACCATGCAACGTTCGGTGGCAGAGAGGAGGGATAGCAGGAAGAGCAACTCGATCTTTGTCTCCCAGTCTTGTCTTCCGTCCTGGCAGGCTGAGTGTGGTGAGCTGCACCCCGGGGAAAGTCAGAGATGTGCTTTCACCGTGGACAGGGTGGCAGGGCTCAGAGTAGACTGGCACAGGGCAGCCAGTGTGTGACTCTCGGAGATCATGCCAGCTGTGACATCTGCAGTAGCCGCCACCTCAACTGCCAGCCCTGCAGCTTCAGCAACAGGCATCTTCATGTCCTTGGAAGGGAGAACCAGCCTCTCCACCTGGGCAGTGGGCCTTGGGATGGCTGGCAGGACTTCCCTGTTCACCAGCCAACTGAGGCAGCAAGGACTCCTTGCTTGCCAGACACCCTGAAGCCATCCAGAAAAAGTCAGAGCTGACCGACAAGAATGGGTCACTGTCAAGCCAGAGAAATTCCTATGACTTTAATTTTTTGCCCAGGCTAACGTGGCTTAGGGCACTGGGCTTATCCACGATATAATCAAGAGAAGCAATATTTACCGAGTGCTCACTCTGGGCCAGGAATTTTTCTAAGCACTATACATATATTAACTCACCTAGGCTTATAAGAGCCTATGAAATAGATATCATTCTCCTCTCCATTTATCGGGTGAAGTAAGAATATTCTCAAGGTTACATAGCTAGAATGTGGCAAAGCCGGGTCTCAACTCAGACAGACTGAACCTGGAGCCCACACGCTGGCCGCTCAGAGTGGCATGTGCCTAGTCACCGGACAGCAACAAATCTCTAATCTTCGTCAGATTGTCTTCATTTTTTTCAATGTGCTTAGGAATCTTTTGAACATCAAAAAATTCATTATATAATCATTATGCAAACGACATCATTAAAAGCATGTTTAAATGAGAAAAAGAAGTCACTGCAAAACTCACGACTCCAAAGCAACTGATTTTATATATGCATGTTTTTTTGATCCATGCACTCACATATTTCACATAGTGAAATATAATTGTGTATTCCGGTTTTATAACATTATAAGTATATTTTTATAAGGTTGTTTTCTTACCTATTTTTTTTTTTTTTTAGACAGAGTCTCGCTTTGTTGCCCGGGTTAGAGTGAGTGCAGTGGCATCAGCCTAGCTCACAGCAACCTCAAACTCCTGGGCTCAAGCAATCCTTCTGCCTCAGCCTCCCGAGTAGCTGGGACTACAGGTGCATGCCACCACACCTAGCTAATTCTTTTAATTTTTGTAGAGATGGGGTCTCCTCGTGGGTCTTGCTGTTGCTCAGACTGGTCTCAAACTCCTGACCTTGAGCGATCCACCCGCCTCGGCCTCCCAGAGTGCTAGGATTACAAGCGTGAGACGCCGCCCCGGCCTTCTTACCTATTTTAATTGCTGTATAGCATTCCTTTAAGTTGATGTACCATAATTGACTTAGCCAATTCCCTGTTTTGGACATTTAGATTGTTTCTAGCTTGTCACCATTTAAAAAGTTAGAAAAAGCCAGGAACAGTAGCTCACACCTATAATCCTAGCACTTTCAGAGGCCAAGGTGGGAGGATCACTTGAGGCCAGGAGTTTGAGACTAGCCTGGGCGACACAAGGAGACCCCATCTCTACAAAAATTAAAAGAATTAGCTAGGTGTGGTGGCATGCACCTGTAGTCCCAGCTACTCAGGGGGCTAAGATAGGAGGATCACTTGAGCCCGGGAGTTGGAGGTTGCAGTGAGCACGATTGCACCACTGCATTCTAGTCTAGGTGATAGAGTGAGACCCTGTCTCACAAAAACAAAAAACAAAGCAAAGCAAAACTATGTACTCTCACTTTTTCCTTTTATCACATGCCTCGATTCTGTCCAGACAGAGGAGAGCCATTTAACCTGTGCAACTGAAGCTATTTTGATAGCCTTTGGCCTATATTCAAGGTTTACTCAAAGGTTAAAAGGGTGTAAGCTGGAAGGATTTCATTAGGTGCTATTCATTGCTGAAGGACTTGGAAGGGATGAAAGAAAGGTGAATGGAATTACACTCAGAGTGTTGCTGCCAATGTGCTAGTAGCGCTGTGTGCGACAGACCCTGCCAAGGAGCCTGAGCAGCGGACTTGCAGGGGCAACGTTTTTGACTGGTAACAGACGGCCCACTGGTCAGAGCTCAAAAGGCCAAGCCTCCTCAAACCAACAGGACACGGACATATGATTCAAATGCTCTCAATAACCAGAGCGACTGCTACTGTCCACTTGCCAGAGGCTGCGGCGGCACGTGTGAATATGCAATAGATGGGAATTATTTCTCCTCTCCTAACCTCCGCTATTTCATTTTCCTAGCCTCAGACAGAGACTTTTAAAACTCTGAATCACCACTGACTACATTCCCAGCTCCATCTGGACTCAGCCCCTCTGGACTAATGGGGAAACCTTAGAATCTGGTATGCTTAGACCAGATGGGATTCGGCTTAAATCCTGGTAAAAATGATCATTGCCCCGTATCCTGAAAGCTCAGTCCTGGGCACTAAGTCAGTCCAGAGAGGCAAAGGGGTGCAAGCAAAGCTAGGACTAGGGTGGGACAAATGAGGGGCCTCGTGGGCACAGGCTAAGGAGGTGTCACTCTCAGGTGCTGCCCCTGCACTTGTGTGACCCTGAGAGTGAGGGCCTCCTAAACTTTGTGCCCTGTGCACCCCGCTGGCCTCGCCCTCATCCTGCCCTGCCCTAAAGTCACAGCAAGGCTCTGGCTTGATTAATGCTGTCCCACCCCTGTTAGGCTCTGAATAACTAGTTAAACCCGGGTCCCCAACATTGGCTGGTGAAAAAATGGGCTGCATCCACACAGTGGTCCCCGATCTTTTTTGTCACCAGGAACCATTTTCATGGAAGATAATTTTTCCATGGACCGGGGAGGGGGGCCATGGTTTTGGGATGATTCAAGCACATTGCATTTACTGGGCATTTTATTTCTATTATTATTACATTGTAATATATAATGAACTAATTATACAACTCACCATAGGCTGGGGACCCCTGCAGTAATGCAAGCTGGTAGCAGTAATGCAAGCTGATAGGCTGACACCCTTCCCATGACCAGCTGGAAAGTGGAAGCTCATGTTCTCCAACCAACCGCCAGGCTGAGCCGACGGACAAACAAAAGGGCCAGACAACCCGAACCATAACTCCTGTGCACACTGGCGCTTGTGTGTTTTAGCCCGCTGAGAGAATTAACATTCAACAGCTGTGCGTATTCACACTGCTGAATGTGTATTACACAATATTATCAGATATTCTCCTACGCAGAGCAGCAGTATTGGCCCATTGGGTGATTCACAAGGTTCCAACACAAGCCGCCAGAGAAAAGGAGCTATCAAGATTTTGGTGATGAGAGAAATTGTAGCACAGGGTAACAGAGGAAGACAGACCAGATATCTTTTCAGGGTGGATCAAGAAAAAGCTTAGACGGAATGAGACATGATTTTCCTTTATTTGAAGTGTTGCAGGTGTACAGATCTTGGTGCAATTTGTTCAATGTACGGAACAATGTGATGAATATTCTAACCCTGAACAGCTGGGAAAGGAGAGAGATGTGAAAAATGAGGAGGGAGCGAGGTAAGTTCACACTTGAATAATAGATTCTCTTGGTAACGAAACCAGGGAGAGTGCTGGGGCCTGCCCAGGTCTGGAGATACCAAGGAACTCTTTCTGGAGACTTCACTGGCTTAGACTTCCTCACGGGCACCCTTGGGTGCACCTATCCCAAGAGCAAGACCCTTCAAAGCTTCCCCATGTCTCAGCCAGTGGCCCCCAACGGGGGATGTGTGCACACAAATCTGTTGGGGTACAGGAAAAAAAATTAGAATTATCTTTAATAATTATTTGTCCTTATCCACCTCAACTTCTATTCTTGAATAGGTTCTATGATATACATCTATCCATCATAGTACAGAAGTGATGAGTATTCATTTGACAGAAAGTGCTCAAAAATGTTTGTGCTAATGGGTTGCATGATCAAAACTGTTTGTAAGCCACGGGTCTAAGTGAAAAGATGAAGTCCCTTAGGCTGATGTTCAAGGTCCTCTGCAACTTACATGTTCAACCTCCTCTTCTATTCCACTCTTTAGACCACCTGCTGCAATAAAATGGATCTGGTCAGCCACTCTACCTTTTTTTTTTTTTTTTTGGGTAAATGAAGTAATTTATTTTTTTTCAGCATATTATGGGAGTACAGATGATTAGGTTATGTATGATGCTCTTGCCGCCCCACCCCCCCATGTCTGAGCTTCAAGTGCGTCCATCCCTCGGATGGTGCACATTGCACTCTTTGTGTATGCATATACCCGTCCCCTCCCCCCCCCTCCCCCCTCCCCCCCCCCC
>NW_012151829.1:1043010-1045328 GCF_000956105.1 Propithecus coquereli
TTTTTTGGCCATTACTCTGTCTTCTTTTGAAAAGTTTCTGTGCATGTCCTTTGCCCACTCCCCTTTTTTTGCACTTTCTCTCTCTGAGTCTCGGCAGGTGGAATGCCAGCAAGTGAGGAGAGAGAGTGAGGTCACGTTTGCCTGAATACGTTGAGCCTCCAACCACGTTACTGGCATAAATTCTAGTCCTGTCTAGGACACCCCTTCCTAGATAAGCTCTCCAGGGGTGACTACTCTGTTCATAATTCTCAGTGAAACACAGCCTACTGCTCTCTGCTGGAGAGAGGTAGTGACTCCAATGTATTCAACTCTCATGGACAAACATTACAACTACCACCTCTCCCACTGGCAGCTGCCCTTGCTGCTTGGTAAACTGCAAACCATCAACATTACTAGAATGAATACTAACTGTGCACACAGCCATAGCCACATGGGTGCTAAAACCTTGACAACGCAAGGGAAAAATGATTCAAGGAAGTACAGTGTGGAGATCCAGAAATCATTCTCTGTCTCTGTAATTTACTCAACCAAGGATCTCCCAAAGCAAAACTGCTGGTGGGAGGGGTGCTGCCTATTTCTGCGGTTTGTACACTGCACAGTGGTGCCCAGGCAGACAGTGGATCAAGCTCTTAATCTACGGACATTTCTCAAGGTACCCAGAGGCAGACTGCATTTTCCAACCATGGCAGCCACAGTATCTCCCATCCCCAAAGCTCTTCTGGCAATATGACATTGCTATTCCTTTGATGGAGTGACAGAGTCAAATGTCCCCTCCCTCTAAACTTGGGTGGCTCTTTGTGACTTCTTCAATCAATAGAATATGGGAGAAATGATAGTTTGGGACTGCTGAGGCTAGGTCACAAAAATGCCATGCACTCCTACAAGGATCTCCAACACATACTCATCATCTATGGTACCCAGCACGGCATGCAACAGATGAGCTGTGTGACTATGGGCAGGCTGCGTGAGTTATGAGAGCCTCAGTTTCCTCATCCATAGAATCAGGATAATATTAATCCCTACTTCATGAGGATTAAATAAGGTAATCCATGCAAGTGCATAGTATAATGCTTGGCATATAGTAAGCACTTAATGTTAGCAACTATTATTATCACTTCACATTTGGTAGGTGGCCAATTAATATTTGTCCATTGATTAATCAAATTGTGCTGAACGTAGACTAAAAAGAAGATGAAGATCCAATTTGTACCCAATGGCAGAGAAGACTCTTCATGTCCATGCTGTCTTGATGTCTCTAGCCCCAAGGTTTTCTTGTTGCAGCTGCCCTGCACAAATCACCGCAGGGCATCCCCACCCTGCACCCCGCCCCAGTGTCCTCTGCGTTTCCCCTCAAGCTCCATATTGCCTTTTGGCATTTGCTTTTGCAATTCCCTCTTCCAGAGGATTCCTTTCAACTCCTCATTCCCTTTTTAATTACTTATTACAGGTACTTCAGTCCTCAGCCTTAAGGGCACCCCTTTGGAAGCCTTTCCTGACCTCAAGATTAGATAAATTCTCCCTCTTTCTTTATTCTGTCAAGGCAGTAGTTCACCATAGGGCAATTGCCTGCTAATTTCTCTGTCTCCTTCATCACCTGGAAGCTCCCAGAGGGCAAGATTTATGCAATCTTCACCACTGTATTCCTAATAGCTAGGAGTGTCCAACTAATAAGCCTCTAATAAACTCTTGTTGAGCAAATGATTGCAAGTGAATAGTAACCCTAAAACATTAAAGAAAAGTAACAATGTTCAGGATGACCACTTTAAGAAAACGGCTGTGTAGCACATTTTGAAAAGATTTCCATCAAAACATTCAAATAAAATCTTGGCACTTAACGGAGTAAGCTTCGGTTATTTGGAAAAATAATTTGCTTGCAATGCTTTAACAGAAGATGTTAAATAAATGAGAATGTTGCTCTCATTTTTTCATTGGCCTCTCAAATAGATAAGCTCTGGAGAGGATGAGGGATGGGAAGAAGGAACCATGTTGATTCCATAGTGCCAAGGATTGTGCCTTGATTACTTAGTTGCTCAATGAATATTTGACGATAGACTCAGAAATTTAGAGCTTGAAGGAACTTTGAGGACTGAAGATTGTTTGATTAATACTGAGCCGTTCAGACCCTGGGGAATGGACCACAAAGCACCTGTCCCTGGCCGGCAGAGGGAGGGAATACCTCGCTGCTGCTACGCCAAGGATCTGGCCCCAGGTGTCTGCACTGAATGGCTTTCCAGGAACCTCAGCAGTCCCCGCCAAGACTGCATTTTCTGATTTAACTGCTAAGGCTTTCTGCATGAAACAAGGAAATATCTGCAATG
>NW_012151829.1:1046338-1051112 GCF_000956105.1 Propithecus coquereli
GAGTCACAATTACATAAGTTTTGAACCTCATTAGGGGCAGCATCATCCTACTTACTGAGATCAAGTCATGTAATTCTTTCTGTTTACATTTTACATCCTTTCGTATTCCTATCATGAAGTTGTCTTGTTTTGAAAATTGTGAAGGAAAGCTGAAGCGAGAATAAAAACATCAGAAAAGAGGAAAATATTCTGCCAAGTTTTATCAGCACCCAGACTCTGTTTTGGCCAGTGGGAGTAAATTAATTAGAGAATCCGTTTCTATATAGAATTCTTACTAATAGAAAACCAGTTTATTTCTGGAGTCTCTAAATAAATGTTGAACAAATATTTCAAAAATACCAATTTGAAGGGGCACCAACTCGTTAGCATGCCAGGATGCTCACAGTTCTCTTCCAGCCCTGATCCCGGGGCACAAATCAGAGCAGGCTCCTCCAACTTCACTCGGCTTTCTGGCTTCTCGGTCGCTCTTCTCTTCTGTGAAATGAGGAAATTAAAGTAGGACCTTAACGAATGTTTGTTAACTGAGTGCCTTTACAATCGTATGAATCTTTGATGTTCTGCCTTGAAAGAAATAGTAAACTGGAATTTAGAAACCTACGGTGCAAGAGATTTTGCCATGACAATATTGCTGTGGTAATAAGATTTGATGCCAGGACATAGCAGCTGCTCCATCGCCCCACCCAGGCAGGCTGGAACCCTGTCTTTATTACAACTCATTTTCCTCTACTTCTTACATAAGCCCTGTTTGGCCACCGTTTTGGGGGAAAGCTGTGGGCGAGACTAGAGCCAGAGTGAGTGAGTGATCAGGGAGGATGTTTCCAGAGGCTACCATTTAGGGCCTCCTTTTGTGGGTGGCCAGACTCTATAAAAAGCATATGTGAACACACACCCCCAAACACATGCTCACATCCACCTGTATTAGCCTCTAACCCAGAGCTTTTCAAATCGGAATGTGCATACAGATCAGCTGGGGAGCCACTTAAAATGCAGATTGTGGTTAAATAGGTCTGGGGTGGGACCCGAGAGTGCATTGCTAACCAGCTTCCAAGTGACACTGATGCTGCCAGTCCTCAGATCACACTTTGAGCAGTGAGGCTCTATCCTACATTCTCCACCTGACGCGGGCACACGGCATCCGTTAGGGTCTAGGGATAAGGGTGAATCAGGAAGATCAGAGTCTAGAAGAGGAGATAAATATAGAGGCCAGTGATAATATTGCAATGTTAGAAGTGTTCATCTAGGTACACATAGACGTGCATCAGCACTGGGGAAAGAGACTGAGTAAAAGGGACCAAAGCTTTAAAAAAACTGGTAAAAATCAATGGATTTCTTTCCATGGATTCTCTTGACAGGGTCTAGGAAGGAAATAAGGGCAGTTTGGCAAGACTATTAATATATTAAGCACCTTGGATGGTGATCTCCCTGGAGACAGTCATATTGTTACTTCCTTTTGTATTCTGCCTAGCACAGTGCTGGCAAATAAAGTCTCCATAAATGCTTATTGACTAAATGAATTAATTACTTATTACACTTCATTTAATTTTTATTGTGGTAAAATATACATAACATAAATTTACCATTTTTAACAATTTTTAGGTGGACAATTCAGTGGCATTGAGTACATTAACATTGTTGCGCCACCAACACTATACCCATCGCTAGAACTTTCTCATCATCCCAAACTGACACTCTGTGCTCCTTAAACAATAACTCCCTACTCCCCACTCTCCCAGCCCCTGCTAATCACTACTCTACTTTCTGCCTCTACACATTTGACTATTCTAGGTATGTCATGTAAGTCAAATCATACAGTATTTGTCCTTTGATAGTTGGCTCATTTCACTTAGCATGTGTTCGAGGTTCATCCATGTTATAGCATGTATCAGAATTTCGTTCCCTTTTAAGGCTGAATAATATTCCATTGCATGCATATATTACGTTTTGTGTACCTATTCATCCATTGATGGATACTTGGGTTGTTTCTACCTTTTGACTATTGCAAGTAATGCTGCTATGAACACGGGTGTACAAATGTCTTACGAGTCCCTGCTTTCAAATCTTTTGGGTATATAGATCCAGAAGTGGAATTGGTAGATCATATGGTAATTCTATGTTTAATTTTTTGAGGAACCTCCACACCGTTCCATTTAATTTTAAAAATTTAATTATTTAGTAGGACAGGAGATAATTTAAGCATATAAGTTCTCCTTGCTGGGAGTGACCTTTGAATCTGGTGATTTATAATATGGCTAGTCCTTGCTGTACCTTCCCTGTGAGATGTCGTGAAGGTGAAGCTAGAAGGAGCTGTATGTCGCATCGCTTCATCTACGGCTGGGTGGGAGTGTCAGGACTTTGAGATTCTGGACCACCAGCCCAGGCCTCTCAGCGAAGTCACTCTGCCAACCCTGCAGCTGCAGAGAAGAGAGATGGCCCAAAGTCAATGTTGCACGGGTTTCTCCCCATAGGAGAACCCAGGTAGAGCAAAGCCAGCAAGACTCCTCATGCCAAAGGTGGGGTGATTTCTGTAAATGGTGACACCGGCAGTAACGTTTTCCAGGGGGCTGATCTAACTCAGAGGCAGCCAAACCCCTGGGAGCACAGGCTGCCCGAAAGCAGAGCACTCTGAGGGTGCGGCTAAGGCTAAGGCCAGGAGGGGCTGGTCTGCAGCTGGAGGCCATTAAAATGTGGCAAAGGCTCCCTTCTTTGTTCTCAGGATCAATTTAAAGTGCTACCAGCCTGTAGGGCAGGGAGTTAAATTCCAGAAATGGGAGACTCAGGAATATCCAGACAGAATCCTAACTTTCAAACACAGGATGTCATTTTTTTAAAAGCTATTTATTGAAATAACAGACTTTTTAAAAATTCATCCACAAGCTCTGCTTTCATTTTTCCATGTTCTTGTCCATAGCCAATGCAATTTTTATTGCTATTTTTACTCAATCAGTCATGCCTAGATTTCTCCTGTCTCTGCCCCACTTCTGAAGGCAGTTCTACCCAGATTATTGTCATTTTCGGGTTTCTGGGGTTGGAGAGGAGAAGGATGAATCTCTTCCTTCTCTGTGTCTACTGGCTCACCAGCCCTCCAACACACACACACACACACACACACACACACACACGTGCACGCGCGCGCACACACACACTCCCTCCAGGTGCCCTGCTCACTCCAGTTTATTGCCCAACGCCTGTAGGAAAGGCACCAGTTTGGAACAGAAATGTGCCTTTTTAGCCTTATGCCTGTTCTGGGCTGAGTCTGACTAGAGTTGACAGGGTGCATGGGGACAATCACATCATGGAGCTCAGCACCGGACATCTGCCCCATCTCAGCATCGCTCCTCCTCTTTTCCCACTCCCGAGTTCTCTCTTTCCCTCCCTCTCCACGGAGAGACAGCTGTCAGAAACATCACTTACACTAAGTGACTAGGGTGAGAGTTTACTAGAAGATTTATAGTGTTTGTACGTCACCATAACATTTGGCATTCCTAGCAAAGGCAGGGTAAGACTTAGGGACCATGGCCTCTTTCTAGCACCCCTAAACAGCACTGTTCAGGTTCTTGCCCACAGCAGGACCATGACATGGGTCATGGGAACTTTTTTCTAGTGACTTTTGTTTCCCATCTCCTGTGTCATTGACTCTGACTCAAGAGCAACCTTCAGTTCAGGAGGCCCTGATGACATTCCCCGGCTGCTGGCTTCAACCTTGCTGGACTTCTGGATCTCTTGTTTCTGGAGGCCTAACTCTACTTCCCAATTGCTTGCTTGCTTAGGTTTCCTGCTTGGGTATTCTTTATTATGATTAAGCTAGCTGCTGTGACTTAGCAGACAGCACACACACCTTCTCCCTCAGACATAGGCAGGCAGGAGAAGTTAGGAGGCAGCACACTGACTAGAACTTTCTCTCTCCCCACTACATCTGGGCTAAGGCTCAAGCGACCTTGATCCCCATCTTGTAAGGTACTTTTTTCATTGATCAACAGTTTCTCCTTTTAAGTGTAAAGAACTATGGTCTAGATTAAATTCAGATACATGAAAACCAGCATTAAGAAGTCTAAATAACAGTATAATCTTAAAGTCGGAGAGGCCTGGGATTGGATCCTGGCTGTGCCATAGATTAAGTTTTGTAAGCTTGAAAAATATGCTGTTCTCTCAGCCTCATGTTTGGCATCTATAAAATGGGGTTAAAACTACTACTTACCTCTTAGATTCGCTATGGCATTAAGTGAGATAATGTATATAAAACTCTTAGTTCATTACCTATGTAGCATACAATATTACATAATTGTATCTAAAAATTGCTTGCTAATAATTACTGAGCAATTTCTATTGTATTAGTATACTAATTTGCATTAAATAGTGTAATTTTTGACTGTAAATAACAAAAACTCCAGACCAACTGGCTTTAAAATGAGGAAAAAAAAATTTTTTGCCACATAGCAATAATTTTCCAAGGTAGAATGGCTCCAGGACTGGTTAGTTCAACGGATCATCAATGTCATTGAGGACCCAGATAATTTCCATTTTTGTTTCCTGTCCTTTTTGACATACTTGCTTTTCTGTAGGCCAGCTACTTTCATGTCTATAACTTGGGTTACACACAATCAGCATCACAACCAGGCATAACAGCATTCAAGAAAAAAAGAGACCATGTGTGTTTATGTCTTTTTAACAAAAAAAGAGATTCTTCCATTTCTGACCATAAAAGAGTAGCTAGTATCAAACTTGCCCTCTTGCCAAAACAACTATTAATAGAAAACTGAACAAAATATATGAAAAA
>NW_012151829.1:1053198-1109582 GCF_000956105.1 Propithecus coquereli
TATAATATCTATGGAAGAAAAAGGAATGAAAATAATAGCACAAAGGAGGGGAGGCAGAAACGGAAGCAGAGTGCTGTGAAGCTCTCATGTTATGCATAAGCTGGTATAACATGATGTGGAGGTAGACCAGGAAAAGTCAAAGATGCAGATTGTAAACACAGAAACCACTTTTTAAAAGAATAGCAAAGAGGTATAGTTAAAAGCAAAAGAAGAGATAAAATGGAATACTAAAAACTAAAACAAAACTCAATTGAAATAAAGGCAGAAAAAGAAAAAAACTGATAAGACAAACAGAAAAGAAATAACAAGATCATAGACTTAAACACTCAACTCTAGCGAAATTGCATTAAATGTAAATGTTTCAAACACCCCGTCATAAGGCAGAGATTGTCAGAATGGATAAGAAAGCAAAACCCAATGATATATTGTCTACTAAAATTGCATTTTAAATATAAAGTCACAGATAGGTAAAGGTAAGAAGATGAAAAAAATATGTCATACAAATATGAATCTAAGAAAAATATCTGCAAAACATATACATGTATCTGATAAAGAATTTATATCTAAAATACATAATGAACTTTAAACTCATTAGTAAGAACAATTCAATTACAAATGAGCAAAATATTTTAATAGGCATTTCACCAAAGAAGACACATGGATGGCAAATAAGCACATGAAAAGATGCTCCACATAATTAGTCACCAGGAAAATTCAAATCAAAACCACAATGAGATGCTATTATACACCCATTATTATAGTTTAAATTAAAAATGTCTGACAATACCAAGTATCAACAAGGGTATGGAGGAACTGAAACTCTCATATGTTTCCGGTGGAAATGCCAAATAATATATTATAAGTTGTTACTTTAGAAAATAGTCAGGCAGTTTCTTATAAATTTAAACACAAACCTACCACATGATCCAACAATCCCAGACATTTTCCTAAGAGAAATGAAAACATATGTCCACAAAAAAACTTGCTTGCAGGTATTCATAATACCTTTATTTATAATAGGCTAAAACTGGAAAGAACCCAAACATGCCTCAACTGGTGAATGGATAAACAAATTGTGTTATAGCTACACCGTGGAATACTACGCAGCACTAAAAAGGAACGATCTGCTGATATTAATACATAAAACATGGACGAACCTCAAGAACATTACGCTATGTGAAAGAAGCTATTTATCTGTATGATCCAGTTTATATGAAACCTCAGAAAAGCCAAAAACTCAGAAACCATAGTGACAGAAAGCAGATCAGAGATTGCCAGGGAGTGGGTGTGGAGGGAGAGGACTGACTACAAAGGGGCACAGGGAACTTTGGGGGAAGAAGGAAATACTCTCTGTTATAATCGTAGTGGTGATTATATGACTGTCCACTTTGTCAAAACTTATCAAATTGTATGCTTCAATGGGTGGATTTTATTATATGTAAATTATGCCTCTATAAAGCTTAAAAAGGATGGAAGGAAGGAAGGAAAGAAGGAAGGGAGGGAGGGAGCAAGAAAGGAAGGAAGGAAGGAAAGAAAAACAACCCCCAGAAAAGCAATGATCGTAAGAAAGATGGAGTGACTATATTGGCGTAAGAAAAAGAAGACTTTTCCAAGCGTCCTTTCTATAATAGAAGACTTCCCCTCACTTCTCTTTAGCCAGAATTTCCTCATATATTCATGCTTAAGCCAATCACTGACAAGGAATGAAACTTACAAGGATTAGAGTTTAGAACTTTAGGGTGCTCAGGCATAGAGCATTCAGGAATGATCCACTGGGACTAAGGATTAAGCTGCCTCCCTTGCGGCATATGACTCAACAGAGGTGGGCAGACCCCTCAACAGCATTGGGGTTCTGTTAGAAAAGAGGAACGGAGGTGTATTACTTAGTAACTGTAGCAGATATTAAGTCCCCACATTTCAGTGACTTAACACCATCAAAACTTACTTCTCCCTAACATGACAGAACAATGCAGTTGTCCTTGGTCAACGGCAGCGTTCCTCTGTGTGGAGATTCAGGGACTCTTATTTCTCCCCCATCTTGTGGCTCTGTCATCTTAGACCTCTGCTTCCAACTAGCAGATGGAGCAAGAGAGTATGAAGAAGCCACACAACTACTTCTTAACCTGCCCCTCATCCAAGTTATACAAATAATTTCTGCTCACACTCATCTGGCAGGAACTAGTCGCACAACACATATCTAGATGGAAAGGGAGCTGGAAATACGGCCCCTGGCAGGAGAATCGATTCCCAGTGACAACCCCACACTGTGGAATGGGACACATACAATATTCTGGTAGACAGCTTAGTTGTCTGACAAGATGGAGTTGGGAACACTAAATGTTGAGACTCAAACCAACAGCTTCTATTACATAATTTTTTTTTTTTTTTGAGATGGGATCTCGCTCTGTTGCCCAGGCTGAAGTGCAATGACATGATCATAGCTTACCACAGCCTCAAACTCCTGGATTCAAGCAGTTCTCCTGCCTCAGCTTCCCAAGTAGCTGGGACTATAGGTGCATACCAGTTTTAAAAATTTTTTTGTAGAGATGGGGTAGGGCGGGGATAAGAGGGTGTGTCTCACTGTGTTGCCCAGGCTAGTCTTAAACTCCTGGCCTCAAGCAATCCTCCCATCTCAGCCTCCCAAAGCACTGGGATTACAGGCATGAGCCACTGCACCCAGCCCTAGGTCAGCAGCTTTTATAACTGGCAGAACCGGGAATGTTTCCCAAGACTGGGCAACTCCACATCTGGTTTTCTTAACCTCTATTCTACATTTCTTGGTGAAAAACTTCACCACTTCTCTCATTATTTGACTTCCTCATTTGGCTCAGATGAATGTCAGAAGGAACACTTTTGAGAATGGGCCACACAGATGAGGAAAAGGTGTCTGCCTCATACTCCCCAAGTGCTTTTTCATCACAGTATCAAGGACCATGGAAACGCTACACCAGTATCAAGGACCATGGGAACGCTACTCTTTTCTAGAGTAATGTTGACCCATGTCTGGGCAAATAAGAAAAGTCTATGAGTATGTCTGTTCAAATTGGCTCATTTGGCATGAGTGACTAGTTCCCATGACTCACAGGACCCTGCCACCCCCACCCAATGTCAAGTGTTTCACTGTTTTTTTACACTACCATGCAGGGTAAAGTGGTCAACTTTTGTTTTTCTTGGTTTTTGTCATACTCTTGGACTGTCCCTGGTATTGTATATTTGACACATGTGCCAAAGGCTATGGCAGGACAGTATCAAGGTAGGAAAGGAGCACAGGAAAGGGGAGGGCTGGGAGAGGGCTCCTATAATTTATTGAGATAGTAGTATAATCCAGGCATCAATTTTTATTAAAAACAAAAACGGCACTCTCCCTGTAGCTGCCATTGTCAGACGAACAGGTCGGAGGAAGGGAATGCTAAATGAGTTCATTCTGATTCAAAGTCCTTGATGCATTGCCTGGAATAGGTTTATAGAAGGTGAATTTCTTTCCCAAGAAGAGAGAGCCTCACTCAAGACATTCACCTCTTTAATCAGAGCTCAGGAACTTTCCAAGTTAATTTATTTTAAGCAATTTCCTGGTGCAAATCCAGCACAGAGGTGGTCATACCCTCCATTTGAAGTGCTAATAATTCACGTTGTAACTCCAGTCAGCTCCCTTGTCTGCATTTGGTGTACTTTGTGAAATCGTTTTAATATCCCATAATCGCTTTAATATACTGTGTAATCCTGGGTAAGTTACTTAGGTTCTCTGAGCCTCAGATGCCTCATCTGTAAACAAGGGGGTTGGGCTAGATTGGGGGTTTTGGAGTATTTTTCCTCAAATAAAATTTGATATGGCATGCCAATATATAAAAGATATAAAAGCAGAAGTACTCTAATTGGAGCTGAAGCATTTATTGAGCAGACCTACTATGTGTTGGGCACCATGCTGAGATACAAAGCCGAGTGGAACACGGCTGCTTTCATTCCAGCGGAGGAGGCAGACACATACATGTAGGGCAGATGCATGGCCATGAGACACAGCCTTAGACGCAGGCACAGGGCATGGTGGGGACAGTCTGGAGAGGGGATGAACCCTCAGAGAAGTGACGAGTAGCTGTAGCAGATGCCCTCCTGGGGTTTCCATGCAGCTGTGAGGACAGTTCAGGCTATGCTGCAGTGGCCACCTCAAGCACACCTGTGTCTCTCCACTTGTCTGCCTTAGGGGTCTAGGCTCAGACAGGTGTAGACTAGAGGGTGCAGGAGTTAACGGCCCTGGGGGCCAACCTCAGCTGTTGAAGTAGGAGAATCTGAGAGTAAATACCTGAGCCTCCTCTCCCCTGAGGGACAATTCTAAGGCACATTCTATACAATTTGTCCACAGCAGTACTCACCTCACTGTACTGACTTTCTCTCCTTCCCTGACTTGCTCTCCCTCTTCCCTCATTACTACTTTATGAAATCACTTCCCAAATAAAAGACTCACAGCCAAATCGGTGTCTCGAGCTTTGCTTTCAAGGGAACCTAACCCAAAAGAGTGGCATGCGAGGAAGTGTGAAAGGCATTTCCAGGGGAGGGGAAGTGGGAGACAGCAGAGCACATAGCAGCAGCATGCAGCTCAGTGCTGGCTGGACCACACCATTTGAACTGTTGACTGTGTAGAATCAGGGGCACACTACCACCCATCTGCCCTGGACACGCTCAGACCACTCTAGCCCTCAACCGTTATGTGCTCAGAGAAAGTAAACAAACTCTAATATTTGCTAACTCGGTGCAGAGAGATGAGCAGTACACTTTTCTAGGTTGAGGAGAGGAGAGTCAACTGTCTGCTGCTCTTGGAAATGACACCCTTTGCAGGAGCTCCTGTGACGCTGGAGGGTGGCAGTGCCCTCTCTCATCACACCGGGCCTGCAGTTCTTGGGTGGCTGACACAGCCTAATCACATTGCAGCCTGTCCCTGGAAGCAGAGCAGCTCGTTGTGATTATTACCTCATTGTATCTAATCTGCAAATGAGGAGTTAGAATTTAAAATGTCTCTTGAAGGGCAGGAGGTGTGGACTAGAATTTTACAGTAGGGGGGATAGGAAAATGGTTCCTGCATTGCGAAACTGCGTGAACATAATAAAAGAAATGAAAAAAAAAGTAAAATAAGGGAAAGGAAAATAATGGTGGCAAGGTGAGCAGGAGCTGGGAGGTTATACAAAATTCATGTTGTAAATCCTATTCATTTGCCAGAGGGAGGCCACAGATTTGACCAAAAGCTTCCTATCATTACCATGAAAAAGAAAACACCACCAGTTACAATATTTACGGATTCCATAAGGTAAAAAGAAAACAGTCACTAAGGGAAAGTGCACCTATCTGCTGTACCGAGACCAGAGTGAAATTTCTCCATGGGTCCAAGCAAAGAGCCTGCTGTCTGGTGTCATGAAGAGCATCTGTAAACCTGTCCTTTGGGAAACACAATGACAAAGTGCATAGGGCTGAGTCTTAGGACATCCCTCAATATAGGTTGATGGCATCATGACAAAATGCAATTGAGTAAAAGCAACTTTATGGGGTGCTGATATGGCATATCCAGGTGTTAAGCTTACTGATGGTCTACTTAATTCATAATTCAAGGGTAGACTTTAGGGTATCTGGAAGAATGTACAGACCACATTTACTTCAGGTAATCTTCCATAAATACCGTTTTACTCAGCTGAGCTTTTAAAAAATACTGAAGGGCAATACGTTTGAAATCGTCATCTAGATGCTGGCTGTTCCAGGTGGGGCCACACCAGAACAGCTGGCCGTGGCTCAGAAATGGGTCTCCAGTGTTTTCATGGGCAGGGTGCCCAAGATTCTCTTCAGAAAGTAACTTTGCCCTGTAACTCAAAGGTCAATGGATGATGAGACCTCGTAAGCTTTACGTCATAAAATATGGGGACAATCATTTTAGGCTGGAAAAAAAAAATGAAAGCAGGTGCAAACAAATCTGCTTCTGCTGTAGGGGGATGAAAACCCATTCATTAAAGTACCCATGAAGTGGCTGACTGTGCAAAATGCCACTGCTTGTACATCCTCTGAGATAGACAAAGTTGCAAAATGTTGCAAAGTGTACCTGGGTAGCTAAGTGACGTTCTGAAGGGGATTATGAGCTATAAAGTAGATAAAAATGGGGCCATGTCTACCAAAGTGACGGCTTGGTTTTAGAATAATTGATCTGTGAGTCCCCTCCAGTAGAGAGTAGGTAGGTAGCAGGGGTAGTAACCTCAGTTTTTCATAACAAAACCATGGCATCTACCTATGAGCTTCTCTGTTCCCTAACGCCACGGGGCACACATACGGCTCAGCCCGAAATTGGGGGAAAGGGACGCACAGCAAGGACAAAGACTGAACTTTGGAAGAGGGACGAGAAATGAGAGCTGGCTGGACTTAGACAAATTGGTACAATCTTGAGATTGGAGAGAACTTCCTTCAAGGTCAGCTTGCCCACGGCCTCACCTAATGCAGTAACCCCTCAATCCTACTCCACCCCCGTTAAAGGTTGGCATTTAACCTCTGGTTGAATGCTCTTTAGAGAGCAGAGGCTACCACCATATACTGTAGCTCTCCTCATGGTTAAACTAACTCTGGTTATTACAAAATAGGCCAATTTCCTTTCTTACCCAGTAACTCAAATAAAGTAAGACCCTGAAACAAAGTCCATTCCTCCTTTAAAATGAAAAGTATCAAAAACAATCTCTCCGAGTCTTCCAAAAGTACCCATTTCCACATAAGGTAACTCCTCTCTGGAGGGGGATTGCCAGATTTAACAAATAAAAACATAGGATGTCCAGTGAATTTGAGTTTCAGATAAGCAAGGAATACTTTTTAAAACGTAAGTGTGTCTGTCCCAAATATTACATAGAGCACACTTATAACTAAAAAAATATTCCTTGTTTACCTAAAATTCAAATTTTACTGGGCATTCTGTATTTTAGCTAGCAACCTTCCTCTGGATACATTCTAGTTTGTAAATGTTGTTTTTAAAATGTAGTGCCTAGAGCTTAAATGATATTCCAGTTGAACCCAGAAGTATAGCTCCAGTGAGGTGAGAAAGGCCGGCTGGGAAATGGTAGAGAGAAGAGGACAGCTTTGCAGGTCCCCCATTTCTCCCCCAGCTTATGTGTGAAGACTAGGATAAAGCTTCCTCCCCAGCATACCAGCTCAAAGCCAGAGCACAACTTCAGCCTTGTGGGGCACCTTTGGGCACCACCCTGTTTGGCCCTCAGCCCTAGCCTTAGGTAAAGAATCTGCAAAGCTTCCAGCTATTTCTAACCGCCAGGTGTGTTGGCACTTCTTTTTCACAATTGACTCTGCTGTCTCTATTCATTTGAGGAGATACTTTCAGCTCTGATCAAAGCAAATTTGCAGAACACTACACATAATGGCTTGTGCCTCCCTTATCTATTATATTTACCTTCCTTTCGATTGCTGTTTCTTTTCTGGTTTCAATCTCCTCCAGTCCTTTGCAGCATTCCAGGTCTTTTGACTTGTTAAATTAGATGATACACCCGTCCAGGGCAGGGGCGTGTCTACTCTTAATAATACTGCCTCATTCTTGCAGACAGCTTTTACTGCAAATGCCTAGTCTCTGGCCATTTCCTTATTTTCACCTCACTGCTCTTCCACCTGCTATTCCCTCAGGAGTAACGCTATGTGGGGTGGGTGCTCTGAAGACACTTTTGGCCTGGTGGAGGTGGAATCTGGGGGAGTTCTAAGTCATTTAAGACACTTTCTCCACCATCTCCCACTTCAGTGTTTTAGGGCTGAAGAAAGAATAGGAAGGATTGATAGTTAGGAGCAGAGCGGGACAAGCCCTCAAGCAGGACTGTGCTTAATCCATCCCAAACACGTAAGGCCCTTTGCTATTTCGAAGCTTGTCAGATGGGCATTCCACCCCTGCCCCATCAGTATTGAACGATTCTCACTCATCGGGCAATGAAGGCTTCCTCTCCCCGCTCATCCCTTTTAACTCTTGACTCCATTCTCTAATTCTATGATTAAATCCTAAATTTGATTAGTAAACCTCTGTTTAACTTTCATAGGGGAAATATACACCTGGACACAGAACAAGGAATATTTTGAATGAAAATGATTTTAGTGGACTGAATTGTTGCCACAGAATGTACTCCTCCTCCTGAGACCCCGCTGAAGTAGGGGCCAGGGTCATTTGGAGACTCCGTCCGTGTGTAGGGGTAGGCTGGTGGAGGCAGCAGGGCTAGCACACCCACATCCGGGGTGAGTCTTAGAACAATCAGTAAATTCATTCATTGGGAACCTTTTAACATTTTCACCCACAAAGTTAAATAATATGGTGTTTTTGCCTGATCTCAGCAGGAAATCTTGTTTGGAGGAAGAGTATGAAGACCCTCATGAGGTTTCTGGAGCAACACCTGCAGACAGACATGAGTAATCAAGAGACAACAATGTCTGATTGTTGTGACCAGCACCCCTGAGGGTCACCCGGATTGGACAAAGGAAACCCATGTGGGATTCACCCTCCTTGGGAGTGGGGGTGAGTCAGTTAGAATTGCTGGGGAGTGAGTCTTCCCACCCCAGGCAAGCCTATAGACTAACCAAACTGAGAGCCACTGGTTGGCACAAAAGCCCTACCTGCATAGGAGGTTACTCACTCTGGTGAATAAATATCTTTCATAACAGAAGCATCATCAGATTCCAGAGTCATGAATTAACAAATTGTGCCAGTCTGCTGCAGGTGCTGTGTTTCTTTAGTTAGAAACATCTTTTTTTTTTTTTTTTTGAGACAGAGTCTCACTGTGTTGCCCGGGCTAGAGTGCCGTGGCATCATCCTAGCTCACAGCAACCTCAAACTCCTGGGCTCAAGCGATCCTCCTGCCTCAGCCTCCCGAGTAGCTGGGACTACAGGCACGCACCACCATGCCTGGCTAATTTTTTCTATATATTTTTAGTTGTCCAATTAATTTCTTTCTATTTTTTTTAGTAGAGACGGGGTCTTGCTCTTGCTCAGGCTGGTTTTGAACTCCTGAGCTCAAACAATCCACCTGCCTCGGCCTCCCAGAGTGCTAGGATTACAGGCGTGAGCCACCACGTCTGGCCAGTTAGAAACATCTTTTACCTCTTGGTAGTTGGGGCCATGCAAAGAGCGTGGTAGTTACGACCAACTGTCTGAAGTTGTTAATTTATGCTTATTTGTTGCTACAGAAATGGCTCTTCGGTTGACTCTCATGACACAGTTGACTGCCAGCCACCAGCAGGCTGGCCCTTCAGTCCTCATTCTACTTGCCTTGCCTGGATGGTCATACTTATTGTCATTTCAACTGTTAACCACTGTTATTTCCATGATTGTAAGATGCAACAATCACTTAATGTTATAACACCTCCGGGCGGGGATGGGAGGAGAGAAGAGTCCCTATCACATTAAATGCACAATATCTACTGCATGCCCCTCCCTGTACCTCACAGCTAAAGACCTACCGACCTTTCAAGACTTATCACAGTCTTCCCCTCTGTGGAGCTTTTCCTGACAGCCTTGGCCAGGACTGACCACTCCCTTGTGGCGTCACGACTGCCCCTTGCACATGCTGTCACACCTACTTAGAGTCACGCTGCACAGACTGGAAGCACCTCAAAGGCAGGCACTGCTTGATTCATTGCTGTAGTCTCAGGACCTAGCTCAGTGCCTGCCATTCCCAAGAAATTCTAAAGAAGGCTTGGGACGGGGGAGGGAAAGGAATTACAGGGTGGGTAGACAGTGCCAGGAAAGGCTTGGTGGCAAGCCTTTAAAATTTTTTTTTCAAAATTATTAAGAAATACCCTTTCGTAGTGAAATATACATAACCCATTTTAACAACTTTTAAGTGTATCATTCTGTGGCATTAAGTACGATAACATTGTTGCACCACCAGGAATGAATTTTTAAGTCTCCAAAGGATTCATACCTGGCTAATGGCGCATTTGTTAGTGCAAATAGCAAACCATTGTTGGTGGGAAGAATGCTGTATCAGAGTAAAAGCGTGTTCTCCCTAGTTTGGGCAGTTTCCCCAGGAACATGTGCGGTCTGTTTTGCATATGTTAATAAAAGCCTCTGGTGAGGGGGGCTGTGGGTACCAGTGCTGCTTCTTGTATGTTTGCATCATCCTTGTGAAGTTTTAAACAAGGAACTCTAAATTTTTCCCAATACTGTGGGGCCTTTTGTATTCAAATCAAAAGCACAAAACTCTATTGTGGGGGGAAAAGGAGTCTTTATTGGCAGCCATTTGTGTCTACTTAAAGCAATAAATATTAAGTCATAAGAGTACATTCCACATGAAGTACTACAGCTATTAACATACTTGTGTTTTTGTTGTTTTTTTTTAAATGGGTGTCTTTTTGGGAAGCTGGCCTAATTAGTGCCATAGGCAGCTCAGAGGGGGAGGAGGCAGGCCCACCCAGCCACAGGGTGTGCGCGGAGTCCGGAGAGCTGGGTCTGATCTTGCCCCCTCCTTGTGAATCTGTGGGCAAGTCACCTAAACACGTCAGGCCTCTGTACAATAAAGAGGTTGGAACCTATCCATGACCTTTGAAGTCCTTTCAGCTCTTTCAGACCTATCTGAATAATTTTTTGCAAGGGCCAAGCTACTGCTTGGTGGGGTGCTTAGCTCAGCACGAGAGGGTGAAGGTGCGGGGCGCTGGCTGAGGGAATAGTGGACACGCGAGGGTGACTCCAGAGCGGTGGAACGCGAAGTGTCCCGGGACAGGACCAAAGCGATGGGATTTCCAGACAGGTCTTTCCCAGGCCAACTTTTAAAGGTCGGAGGAAAGTTTCTTGTGGGGTGGGGGCCCCGAGGGGAGGGCTGGGTGGGCTCCGACGCCGCCTCCCCTTTAAGCGGGTGGCCCCGGCGCCTCCTCCGTTACCTGGAGCGGGGAGGGGCTTGGGAAAGTTTGTGTTTGTTGCTGGCAAAGCGCCGGATGGGAGGCGCGGGCGGGCGGACGCTGCGGTCCTTCCCTTTTGCTTTCGGGAAGCGGTCGGGGCTGCACACTCGGCTCGGCGGGCCGGCTCGCGGGCCCGGCCGGCGGGAGGCGGGAGAGCGGGCAGGAGGCGGGAGGGCGCGAGCGGAGCAGGGGCGCACGTAAGCCCCAGCGCTGGGATTTATCGGCTCGCGAGGAGAGCGGAGCAGGCGCGCGGCCCAGGCGGGGGAGCGCTGACTCTGGAGCAGCCGGAGCTGGAGGAGGAGGAGGAGGAGGAGAGGCAGCGGGGAAGGAGGAGGAGGGGGAGAGTCGCTCCCGCCGGGCGAGCATGGGGCGCCTGGCGCCGAGGCCGCTGCTGCTGGCTCTCCTGTGGCTGGGTGAGTGCGCACGGGCTCGGCGGGGCGCTGGGGGACTGGCGGGGCCCCGGGGGGCTCGGCGGGGCGCGGCTGCGGCGCGCGGCCTGGGGCTCCAGCGGGGCCGGGCCGCTCCCAGGAGACCGGCCGGGGAGCGCTGGCGGCCCGGCCCGGCGGGGAGCGGTCGCGGGGCCGCCCGGAGCCCGGCGCAAATCCGCCCCAGCCCCGCGCGTGGGGTGCAAGTCGCCGCTCCGCCAGGCCGAGCCTCGCCACCCACATGTGCCGGGGGGAGTGGCCCGGGGCCGGCTTCCCCTGAGCCCTCCCTACCTGTTGGCCTCTGGGAGCCTGGCTCACCTTGAACTCCCGGCCCGGAAGGTGCCTGCGGTCCTGGCCCGGACCCGGCTCGAGAGCGGAAATATGAGCCTTTGATACGCCCCGCCATAGTCGCGACCGGCCGGATCGCTCTCCGCACACGCGAACCCACACTGAGCTGCTTTCCCGGGAAGCGAGAGGATCCACCAACTTCCTTCTACGAAGGTCACGGGGTGGCCCGGAGCGGTACAATGGAAATCGGTGTGCCAGTCCTTCCGTCATTTTGGTCGTGGCTAGATCTTCCGCCTCGGTCTTTTCTTTTAGCTTTTCTTGGCACTGCTTAGCTGCATATTTATACACAAAGACCTAAGAGCCAGGCTTCTCCAACTTTTTCTACCTGTTACTTTTCCTCCCTTACTGTCCCCTGGCTTCCACCCTCCGGAAACCCTCGGTGCCTCTCCATTTGGCCCAGCGCCGTCCTCCCACCCAAGGAATCCTTAGTGGGTTCCCACCCCCCTCCATTTTCCATTGCCTACATACACAGACACCATCTTCACTAAGATACGCATGGTTATCTTAACCAGCCACAGAAATATGTTTATTAAATGCCCACCCTGGTAGGCGAGGGCTGTCCCTTAAATGCTCGGATTTTCTTGGATCGTTATGGTCGCTGTCAACCAGGACAAGATGAATCCTGTGACCTGGCCACGGGTTCTCTTCTAAGCCCCTAGAGAAGGCAGATCTGAATCTTTTACAGAGCACATGGTGTGGTGTCTGTCCCAGCCAGGCCCCAGGTGCACGCAGGGTAAATGACTACTCTGCACTTACGATAGGAAGGTCCCAGTGGAGGCCGCCTACAGCCACTCCGCTCCTCTTGGCACCAGGGCCCACAGTGTCTAACCCTCATGACTCCTGCTACTGGTGAACCAGCCTTTCTAGCTGCTGCTGTGTTTTATTCCTTCATCTTTGAGGGATTTTCTTGAACTCACTCCCTAAGAGAGCTCATCTAGCCACATTTCTTCAGTTGTAACTCATGTACAGAAAGCTTCCAGATCTTCCACTTAGCTTTGTAGCATCTCTTCTATGGTCTCTGATCCTAGTGCTTTTAATCTTTCTCTTTTATTCTGGGACCCTTGTAAGTTCTACGCTTGTTGTACGCTGCTGGTGCTAGTTCACATCCATTAATTGGCTTGAATGTCTTGGTCAAGCAGGACCATGGCCTGTGGTTGCACAGATTGTGCACTGCACAACTCGAGGAGCTGCTGTTCACTTTGTAGTCTATCTGAATGACTCCCCTTAGAGTTGTGCAGTGCACAACCTGTGCACCAGTGAAGAGAGTGAGGTGATGTAGAATTCGAAAAGAATGCCCTTGGCTAACTATGGTAAGGGAGAAAAAGGGAGATGGGGCAAAGGGGGACTAGCAAAAGCAAAATAGAAGTGGGGAAAGCACAGCTTGTGGAACCTCGGTTGCATACTAGCGAATCCTGCCCTGATTGGACATCTCTTGTTAACTACACAGGGAATCTCTGTGGTGTCACCAGCCAATGCCTTTTCACCCAACAGTTCTCTGAACTGCCGATGTTCCCACCTGGTAGCCCTGTCCCCACAGAATCTCACTTGGTGTGGCTTCAGCCTGACCTCTGGGAAGGCCTCCCTGTGTTACACCACTCAAACACTGTACTGATTCCTGAAACTTAATATGTTGATAAGCAAGATCATCTTTCCTCCTGTATTGCATCCTGGGTATAATCTTGGTATCACTGCTCTCTTTGACCTCCAGGTTCACGGTCTCTCAGTTCTCTGGCTTTTCCTGTAGCACAGACTCTAGTTTCTTCCTGTTCTTATTTCTACAGCTACTGTCTTAGCCCGGGTCCTGATGGTTCCCCACACAGATAACTCCTGATGTCTTCTTGATTGATTATTTCCTCCAGCTTCCCTCCTAAGTTCATCATTTTCCTAAAGGATCATTTTTGGGGCTCCTACCTTTGCCCATTGGGTCCTTATGGCTTTCCTCCAAGGAGATGCTGTTCCTTGTGTTCTTTCCCCTCTGGTCTTCTCTGGGTCAGATGCTTCATTCTAAAGTGCCTGTTTGCTCTCCTTTACATAAACTATATTAAACCTTCAGACCCCTCCTACTTCTCACCTCTTGCCTGTGTATTTCCTCTTGTTCCTAAAACTGATTTCTTCCATGAAGCCTTCCTAACTAAGTCTACCTTCCAGAACCCACTCAGCTTCACAGAGCAGGTTTCACATCTGTTGTCTGTGTCTGACCTGTCTTGTGCATCCATTCAGTATGACATTTCTTGAGTGGCCACTCTGTCCATAACTGTGTGATCAATACCGGGAGTTCCAGGCAAATGACCAAGACAAAGCATCTCACTGAGTGGTTGGTGGGGTGCGTGGACAGATAATAAAATGGCTAACCACAGACCAGAATGAAATACCTGACATAGACACCAAGTGCTGATGTAAAGCAAGGAAGAGGATGATTAATTTTGACTTGGGGATTGGGGCTGATTTTGCCAAAGAGGTGACATTTGAGCTGAGTCTTGAGGATAATTAGAATTTTATAAGAAAGAATAGAAGAGCATTCCAGGCTCTGGGGAAAAGCATAAAGTGTGGATGAGTGAAAGTACATGGTTCATTCAAAAATATCACATAAGTTCCCCATAACTAGAGGGAGGAGGAGGAGGAAATGATGGGGGGTGCAAGCTGAAAGGTGGGTTTGGGGTAGATCCTGTAGGCTTTGCGTGCTGTGCTGAGAAGTCTGGACCGCGAGGGGTAGCCTTCTTGGCCCTCTGGGTGTTGCCAGGCAGTCTGTGCTTGTCTCATAATAGCACTTATTTATTTCTTTGTATATAACTGTCTGTCCCCTCCCTTGATTATATCCCCTGGGGGCAGGGACCATGTTGGTCTTGCTCATTCTAGTATCTCTGTTACTAACAGGGTATATAACACATAGTGGGTGTTTGATAAATATTGGCTGACCGAATACATATAAATGTGTATGTCCTTTTATCTATGTGATATGGGTAGTCATTAAAAGTTTGCAGGGTGAGATTAACATGATAGGGTGATGTGTTTGAGGAGGATAAATCCTCAGTTAGTATGCAACATGAATTGGATGGTGGAAGACATGGAGATTGTGGAGAGGGATTAACATATTCTCTTTATTTATGTCTTTATTTTTGCAACTCCATTGAAATAGTTTTTAAATGTCACAAGCATTACATTTGTATTTTGAAATTCAAATAATATAGAAGGATCTTGTATTAATTAGGTAGGCTAAGCTGCTCTAGCAAATAGATTCAAAGGATAGCAGTTCACACAATAGAAATGTCTTTCATAACAGTGCCAAGGGCATGCTTCAGAAGGAAAGGTTGGGTGGCACCCCTGCTCCACGCCATCATTCTGGTTCCCAGGCTGGTGGCAGTTCCACTGTCTTCAACCCATGGTTTGTAAGATCACTTTGGTCGTCACCATCACCGTTCCAGCCCTCACGAAGGGGGAAAGAGCATGGCATAGAATACATGGAGGCTTCATGGACCAAGCTGGGAAGTGGCACACATCACTTCTGCATACATCGTATTGGAGAGAATTTAGGCCCATGCACACTAGCTGCAAGGGAGGCTGGGAGCCATATGCCAGGTACTAGGGAAGAAGGGAAGGACAGATTTGGGGCTATAGCTAGCAGTTTGTTAGTTATAAAGGACATAAGATCTAAAGAAAAATGTGCTTGCCCTCCTGCCCAGGCATAGCCACTCCTGTATGATGTGTGTGTGCCTGCATACTGAATATTCTGTTTGTTCTTTTCTCATAGCTCCTGTACAGGGCACTGCACCTAACAGGCACTGAGTAACAATGGCTACTATTTAGAGTGCATGTCAAGCGTCAGGCTCTTACATACATTCTGTTATTTATTCCTCACACCAACACTTGGAGAAAGTCACCATTATTTTCTCCTTGTGACAGATGAGGACACTGAGGCCCAGAAAAATTAAACAACTTGTCTAGAGTCATACAGATATTCCATGACAGAGTAAGGATTTGATCTCAGGACTCCACTCTGCTTCTGCTAAGGAAAAGTTGACTGATGTTCACTATAACCTTATGCCATGTATTGCTTGAGCTTAGTTTAGGCAGAAAGAGGATGGTAGTCGTTTGAAAGCAAAAGTGCAACTAGGAATAGGGGGACCCAGTGCGGCTGAGGCACGCTTTCTGAAGGGAAGGGACGGGCAGTGCCAGCATGCACCTCGACGATATGGCAACTCTGCGGCCCCTAGCAAGTCACCACACCTGTTCTGAGGACTGGGCTGAAATGTAGCCACCTCCAGAAAGCAGCGAAGGAGGTGAGGCCAGCAGGACGAACCCTAGTGAATCCATCCAGCTTTCACAGTCTTTGAAGTGCCGTGGCCTTCAGAGATTCCTTGGCACTCATTTTAACCTTGTTAACAGAATTCCTGTATCTGCCAAGCTGATTAATGCCTGCCCTGGCTATAATTATTCTTATTAGCCTGCTGAATTGCAACCCTAGTTGTCGGTGATCATTCCTTACAAGGCAGTCTGGCTGGGCGGCATTTATATGGCTATTTTGTTTTAGTGATGAGCTGCTGAGCTGATTTTTTTCCCCCATAGATCGAATGTACATTTTCATATCGGCGCTGTGTCTGGCAGTTAAATAAGGTGTATGCTTGTCTGTTGGTGCGTGTCTGTCTCACTTTATCAAATGGCAGTTGGGGGGAAGCTGTCAGGGCAGTTCATAGCTATTCCGTTTAATCGGATTGGTTTCTTGAAGGCAGGGTTGCAGGGTCATTTGACTCTGCTTTGGGAAAATAACTCGAACTGGCAAAAATTCTTCATAATTTATCTTCTGGAAAAGGCAAAGTGCTGCAGTTGGCACAGTGAGTGGTTTTTTAGATCTTGGAATATTTCCCCCCACACCAACTGCAGTCTTTGGGAAGCAACAGAATTAGACCCAGTAGTTAACACTGTCGTGTCCTGGCAATGCGATTTCCAGGAGACTAGTGGTAATGGCACTGTGTATACATTTGTGTTCTTCAAATGCAGATTTCCTCACAATGCTCCCTAAGTGTTTGTGCTAGATTATGGGGTCGCTAAGCAGCATGATTCAAGTTTAAGTATGATGTTCTGGGGCCTTAATTGCATCCTGTTTCACACCTTTATAAGCAGCTGGAACGTGAAAGCATTTACATCACTCAGGATATTTCAGGGGAATGGAGAAATACTGTGTGGCTAGTGTTGCTCTGTCTAGGGTGAATTTGGCTTAGAGTGGTGGAGAACAGAATTGCGCTTAAGGGTTCAGGGCACATTTCAGAATGGGTACTACCTTGGAATCCTAATGAAATAGAGCCAGAGTGCAGACAGATGGATTACTTCTTTTACCTTAAAAGTGACACCAAGCCAAGAATTCCCGATAGTGGCTCTTCCTTGTTTTTATTTAGAGCTGGCGGGGCAGAACTTCCCAGCTTGTGGGCCATGGAAAGGGACCCCCATGGGTGTCAGGTGGGTTGCAGGCATATCATGATATTGATGCCCACAGGTCAGAGGCTGCCTCTTAAGCCCAAGGCCTGTTTACCCAGAGAGCTATACAGATATTACTATTTCCTGTGTGTGCTGTGATCTGAGAAAGATTGACAGTTTTCTATGTCACTTGTGAACCACAGCCCTTTAGTCCAGCCTTGGGGTGAGCTGTTTGAAGAGGCAAGGTAAGACGCTAGGTAACGTGGCTAGCAGCCCATTTTTTCATTCAGCAAATATTCAACAAATGCCGACTAATACACACCAAGCATCGTTCTGAGTGCTGGGGGTTCCACAGTGAGCAGAGCAGACTCTGATCTGCTGTCAAAGGTTCGGACAGGATGTTCTAGGTGTGTGGTTGGAGCTGTCACCGTAAGGTGGATGATGGAGATGCGGGTCAGGGGTAGGTTCTTGGGGATGTCTGCAGTTAGGGCACAGGAAATGGGAGGGAGAGTTTCAGAAGGAGTAGTCAGAGGAGTGGGAGAACCAGAAGAGTGCCCTGTCGGAAGCCAAGCAGAGATGGATGTGAGTGGACTTGTTAAAGAGGCATTGGTCAAATGCTGCTAAAAAACCGGAAGGGTAAAGACAAAGAGAAGCCTTTGGATTTGGACACTGTCAAGTCTGACCAAACAGTGAATGAGAAAGCAAAATCACAGAAGTCAAGGAGTGAGTGGAGTGGGGAAGGAGCTCTGAGTCGGAGGCTATCACCCCCCTTTTCAGGTGGTGCCAAGTGGAAGCCCTCCACGAGGGTGGTGGCTCAGGGCATGGCAGGACCTGACCGACGTGAACAGAATCTGGGAGACTCCAGCATGTACACAGGCCAGCTGGGAGATTCCGGAGGCGGAGGGGGGTAGGAGCAGGGGACAGGCTGCAGAGAGGTGAGCAGGCACGACTGAGGGACCCAGATGGCAGGGAGGGTAGGACGGTGGGGTTGGGGTGTAAATAGAGGCCCTGGCCTTGGAGAGGCGGAAAGGAGGGGAAGTGGAGGGAGCAGTGTGGTGTCGACTGCAGTCTCTGCGGTGCTCTCAGCCTTCTCAGCCCTAGGAGTGCCCCCCAGACATGCTAGTTAGAGGTTATCTATATGTTCCCTTCCTTCTCTGCACACGTTTGTTTAGTTTCCCCACGGGCCCCTCTGGGTGTCGCCTTCCATGTTGATTGGTGGAATTAACTCACTTTCTGGTAGCTGCTTTCAGGTCTTCAGCTATTAGGTAGACTCTCCAGCACAGGGACTCTCCCATTTTTTTTTTTTTTTTGAGACAGAGTCTCACTGTTTTGTCCAGGCTAGAGTGAGTGCCATGGCGTCAGCCTAGCTCACAGCAACCTCAGACTCCTGGGCTCAAGCGATCCTTCTGCCTCAGCCTCCCGAGTAGCTGGGACTACAGGCATGCGCCACCATGCCCGGCTAATTTCTTTATATATTTTTAGTTGTCCAATTAATTTCTTTCTATTTTTAGTAGAGACGGGGTCTCGCTCTTGCTCAGGCTGGTCTCGAACTCCTGAGCTCAAACAATCCGCCCGCCTCGGCCTCCCAGAGAGCTAGGATTACAGGCGTGAGCCACCGCGCCCGGCCCATTACATGTGTTTTTAGAAGCTAGTGCTGCTCTTTATGCCCTTCCCATTCCCCCACCCCATCTTACCTCCTAGATGAAAGAGAAAAAATAGGGTTCAGGCTTCTATATTAGCCCTTCATTTGAATCCTACCATGAACCTTGGACAAGCTACTGCTGCTTCTTGTTTTTTTTCTTTTCGTGTAAATTTATGAGGTACAAGTGCAGTTTTGTTACATGCATAGATTGTGTGGTAGTCAAGTCGGAGCTTTTAGGGTATCCATCACCCAAATAATGCACATTGTACCCATTAAGTAATTTCTCATCATCCACCCCCTTGCCCTACCCTCACCTTTCTGCATCTCTGTTGTTATTGTTGCACTCTCGTGTTCATGTAGATGCATTTTTTAGCACCTACTTATGAGTGAGAACATGCGATATTTGACTTTCAGTGTCTGGCTTGTTTCACTAAGATGACGATCTCCAGTTCCATCCATGTTGCTGCAAAAGACATGATTTCATTCTTTTTTGTGGCTGAATAGTATTCCATTGTGTATATGTACCACAGTTTCTTTATCCAGTTATCCATTAGACACTTAGGTTGATTCCATATCTTTACAGTTGTGAACATGAACAGATTCCTTTTTTTTTTTTTGAGACAGAGTCTGGCTCTGTTGCCCTGGCTAGAGTGCCGTGGCATCAGCCTAGCTCACAGCAACCTCAAACTCCTGGGCTCAAGTGATCCTCCTGCCTCAGCCTCCCGAGTAGCTGGGACTACAGGCATGCGCCACCATGCCTGGCTAATTTTTTCTGTATATTTTTAGTTGTCCAGATAATTTTCTATTTTTAGTAGAGACGGGGTCTTGCTCTTGCTCAGGCTGGTCTTGAACTCCTGATCTTGAGCGGTCCACCTGCCTCAGCCTCCCAGAGTGCTAGGATTACAGGCGTGAGCCACCGTGCCCGGCCATAAACAGGTTTCTTAACCTCTTTGAACCTCACTTTCTACCTCTGTGAAATGGGTATAATACTTCTCATGCAGATCTGTCATGAAGATTAAAAATAATATATCTAGAAAAATGCGAACATTAATGTATGTAAATTCCTAGAACTCTGCTACTCCAAGTGTAGTCTGGGAACCAGCAGCATTGGCAGCACCTGGGGGAATCTCAGATCCAACCTGCTGAATCAAAGTCTGCGTTTGAACAAGTTCCCCAGGGGATTCAAATGCATGCTGAAGTTTGAGAAGCCCTAGTCTGGAAGAGTGCTCGGTATACATTCTTCGGTGGCCTGGGCTTTCTCCGTGAGACTGAGTCAAAGCCATGGTCAGAGTCAGAGCTGGAGAGCGAGGGTAGGGCTGGGCACTGTGAGAATGTGGCAGGTGTTCTGTTAGCAATGCAGGATAGGGGAGAGAGTAGGTCTATAGTGGAGGCAGTGGGTGTGATTTTGTGGCTTTATCCCACCAAGTTTGGCAGCCTAGCATGGATGACATCTTGTGGTCTGTCCATGGAATAAGGGTGGAAGGATGAGGGATGAAGAAACCAAGGAGCCAATGAAAACATCACAGGAAAGGTTGGCCAAGGAATCCAGGTGGGATAAGCAGGCGAGTGGGGCTTTAAAGCCTGATGTATCTGCAGAAGGTGTGAGGGGCTGGAGGACACAACGAGGGTATAAAAGCAGATTCGGAGCTGCGAGAGAGTGGGTAGTCCAGGAAGGTAGGAGGTGAGGGTAACTTCTGAGTTCAGGGTGTTGGCAGTAGAACATCTAAGTGGTGATTGGCTGGGCGGCCGGTAGACAAATAAGCACTTATTCAGAGTTTTTGCCTCTTCCACCATTTTGGCCAGTTTAGCTCTAGTGTCTGACTTGGGCGTGAACAGATTAGGAGACAGGAGTGTGACTTTTCAGAAGCATTAGCCCAGGTATTTTGGGGAAAAGGCATAACCCATGACTAAGGTTAATTGGAGCTGGGGTGCAAGTGTGTTGAGGAGGAACCACTGTGAGGATTTTTTTTCTCCCTAAGAAATCCTGCCTACCATTTGTATAGCATTTATTTTGTGCCAGGCACTGCACTTTCCCTACACTAACTCATTTAGTAGGCTTCATAACCCCACGAGGTAGGTGCTGTTACCAGCCCCATTTGACAGATGAGGAAACTGAGTCACAGAGAGGCGAAGCAACTTGTTCAAAGTCACACTGCAAGTCCCAGAGCTGCTGAGATGAAACCCAGATGGTCTGGCTCCAGAGTCTGGGCTCGTAACTGCAGCGCACTGCTCTGTCTTCCTGTGTTAGTCCAGATCGTTCAGAATCAAAATATATCTTTGAAAATATGGAAAGGAATTGATGATATACTTAGCTAAAATGTGACAACATTTGTTTCCTTGTCTTTTAAGACAGGAGGCTTGGATTCTTGCCCTTGTCCTTCCACTCACTAGTTTTGTGACCTTGGATAAGTTGCTGAATAGCTCTTAGCCCCTGAAAAATAAGGATTGGGCTAGCTGATCCCTGAGGTCTCCGCTTCCATCTCCAGAATTCTGAGTCCACGCCGACCCCTGCTGTTGGCCATATGGGCCTCTGAGTCCTGCCCTGGCTTCCCTGGCTCATTGCCCGTCCAAGCACTCCCTATGATATCTGTAGCATGTGCCTGTTGTCTGTCACCTGCCTGGCACCTACTCAGGAGGGCTCTAGGAATTGTTTATTGTTCTGTCCTTGTATTAGCAACGACTTCCTCATTCCAAACCATTTCCTGTGCTGTGAAACCAGGGATCTTTCCTCGTGCTTCTCTAGGACAGCGGTCCGCAACCTTTCAGCACCAGGGACCATTTTCATGGAAGACAGTTTTTCCATGGGCCAGGGGCGCGTGGGAGGGTGGGTGGATGGTTTCAGGATGATTCAAGTGCATTACATTTATTGTGTGCTTTATTTCTATTATTATTACATTGTAATATATAATGAAAGAATTATACAACTCACATAGGCTGGGGACCTCTGCTGTAGGGCATGGAAGTGTCCCCACTACCAGGCTAATGGGGCTTTCAGACAGATGTCTGGGAAAAGTCACAGAAATGCTAAAACCAATAAAGTATTTCTAGAAGACAGACTGTTTCTTTTTATTACTGATTTTTGTGTGTGCAAGTTTTGATTTGAGGATATTAGCCACGAGTAAGTTGGAATTGAGTAATCAAGCCTTGATCTTCAGAAATGTGACTTGTGTTTTCTTCCACATTTAGCCTTAAGTCTAGGGAAGAGCCTAGTAGACAGTTGTGTTCCACAGGTTGTCCTTTCTTGATACACCCCAGATCACAGTGAGAATAGACACAGACATCTTTAGATGTATCCAAATATTGACACTGCTTTTCATGCCTTTCCTGAAGGGTAGAAGAGTTAAAATTCTACGTTGCCAATCAGGAGTCTTAACTGGCTAAAAAAAAAAAAAAAATGTATTCCTAGTATTTGGGGATTTTCTTCCTTTTCATTGCCTTGGTCTAAAAGGGGAAGGTTCACAAAGATGCTGGATACAACACCATTGACTAAAAGGGTACGTTCTAGAAAACCTGCATCTTATTGGTAGGAACTCATGTTGCTGACCTCAGTCTTCATTGCGTCTTGGCTGCTTTCCATCCCTCCCTGGCTACTTTGAGGTGCCACTATTGATGTTGCTGCTAAGCCCAGTGATGTTATCTCACTTGTCTGGGATGCAGATATTTTTGAGGCTTACCAAGAACCCTCTAGGAGTGAATTCTGGCCTGCATTTGAAATAGCTTGCTCTCTTGTGCTATTCCAGAGGTGAAGGGGTAGATAGTGCTTTATAAACACATCGCCCCTGTAGGGTATACTAAGTTCAGAATATATTAGTGGATTTAATGTCTGTCCATGTGCTGCCACTTTGCTTATGTGGCAATGAGGGGTTAAAAAAAAAACCACTTTTGGCACAGCTATTCATTTCTCCATTTTCTGAAAGCTGGCACATCCAAATGTTTTCTTATTTATTAGAAGACATAATAGTCCATCATCTTTGATTGAGAAGTCCTTACAGTAAGTTCCAAGGTAAGACCATATCTCTTTTCTGAGGATACTTAGATATTAAAAAAAAGAAAACAAAAACCAAAAAAAAACCCCACAAAAAACATAGTGCCTAGCCCAGAGTCTGGCACAGGGTGGGCAAGTAGTCATATCAGTTGAAGTAAACACAGTTGTAACCCTTGAAGGAGTAAATAATCTGTGTCCAACTCTACTCTGCAATAAAAGCCATTCCTACTTTTCCTTGAAGTCTTATTTTTTAACACTTCAGCAGCCTTTAGGGAATATTTACCATGTTTCTGACACTGTGCAAGATTACAAAGGAATTAGGACATGGAATCCAAAATGGAACAAAACCAGTTATAACTGAACAGGAGAGTGGATTGTAGGTGCTTCTTAAAGGTCTGAGCGAATGAGTTATTAGATTGCTTTGCATATGGCGCTGTCAGAATTACAGGGATGAAACGGAGGCTAAGGGCTGTTATTATGGAAAAGCTCCCCGGAGCAGGTAGGTTTGGAGAGTAGAGAGCCAAGAGGAGGAAAGGCATTTCAGGTATGAAAATGGCCAGTGCAGTTTCTCAGAGGTGGGAGTTGATAAATGTGTGCAGGTTGGTGTCCCATTTGGGAATTAGCTGACTTAAGCTGGAAAAGTAAGAGAGACCTCAGGGGACGTGGATATTAAACTCAGGGGAGGGGAGGTTGGTGGAGAGGAAGAATGTGAGCAAAGTCACCCTGAAAGGCGTTGGCAGCATTGTCAGTGCTCACAGAGCAGCTGAGAGCTGGCATGCACGAAGCTGGGGAGGTCTGCTGGGGCTCACAGGAAGCTAGCCTGCTAAATTAAGGTGATAAGTCAGGCCATAATCTTATTTTTGGTTGTTTCTTATAAGGAAAACAGCTCACAAAACAATTACTGATGTTCCCCTCCGGTAGTTTATCAGAGCATTTCTTCAAAGGACTATCACCTGATAAGACACCCAGATAAGTTTTAGAGGAAGGATGGGGAATTTTAGTTGGTTTTCTATGGAAACAAGGCTGATGCAATCATGTGGTCTATTCATCAGAGTCCTACTTTCATAACAATTTATCGCACGAACAAATTTCGTCTGAAACATCCGTATGAATCCCAGAAAGCTTAGTGTTGTACCTGGCTCATAAAATAACCAGGGAAGGTACTTCTGTTAGCGCTTCTCTGGAGCGTCACAGAGGTGGCAAGGTGGGGTATATTGCCCAGCGGTACACTCCAGCACTGAGTTACCGCACGCCAGGCTTAAAGGTAATTATCGTACTGCGGGATGTGAGTTTGGTCCTAAGAAAATGGCAGTCATAAGACAAGTTCTATTTTCTGTCCACCGTATTCTTTTAAGGCATTTGGGCCTCCAAACAAAGTGTGAAAATTTAACACATAATTAAGTTTTGATGACTCCTTTTAAAGCTTTCCCAAGTATCCCTCACTCCATGCCCTTAGAAACCACTATAAAGTATAGGCACACATTGCCCTTCTTTGGTTTATATATTTGTCCTGGAATTACTTCTAATCGTTTGATTCTTTGGATTTCAAGTGTATTCTCACTTCCCCAAAGAGATGAGGACACAGTTGGACCCAGGAGTGCTGCTGCCCATGGCGCAGGCCAGTTCTTTGTCCTGGGCTCCCACTGAGACACCTCCTTTAGAGCACAGCCGTCAATTTATGGTAGTCTGTTTATTAGGATGAGTGTTTGGCCCCAGACTGCAAGCACCTTGACATCAGGACCGTGTCTGTTTTTGCTTACCTCGGTGTGTAGGAACCTGAATCTTTGAATAACTGAATTAATTTATAGGTTTAGAAAACACCTGTAATATATAATACATATATAATATATACTATATATGCTATATGTAATACATATAGAAAATATTAATAAATATCTAAAACTGTGGACCTTAAGTCATGAAGGCAGAAGTGATCTATGTCCTTACTATCTTTCATATGTGTGCCTTTTATCAGTTTTTGTTACTATTTAATATTTCAGAAAGAATTGCTTGTGACTTCATTTCTAAGAGGTTTTCGTGGTAGAGAAGGAGAAAATGGAATCCACACGTGAAAAAGAAGGGGTGTTCTAGTCTCCATTTTTTCCTCTTGTGGATTTTCTGTCCTTTCCTTGGCAGCTTGTGTGGAAGACAAACGACTCATGGGTTCTCACTATTGTCTCTCCACTCCCTCCACCCCTTCCTCCCTTTGTGGGCTTGATACCGCCTCTCCCATCCCCAGATGGCATCTGCTCCCTTCCTGGGCTTCATCCTGGTCGTTCACAGACTAGAGAAGCAGACTTCTTCAGTCCCAGTGCATGCTTCAAGCGCCTGTGGCTGGGTTCGTCCAAACCACAGACCGTCGTCTGTCATCATGGTCTGAAGGAAGGCGCAGGGGTGCTGCTGCCTGCGGCACGTGCCTGGTCTCACTGCCTGGTTCATAACTACTATTATCTACCCTGTGCCGGCCATTATTCTAGAGCTTGGGGCCCATAAAGACATAGACACAGTCCCTCAGCTCCTGTAGCTGCCAGTCTAGACGTGGAAGTGTGACATATGCACAGGAAGAGAAGTGGCATCAACAAAGTGTTCAAGGATTGTTAGAGACAAAAAGAAAAAAAAGGCCAAAAGTTCAGAGAAAAGAGAGAGCATTCTGGGGTACTTTAGGTAGAGGTGCTTTTGCAGAAAAGGGAAAAAAACTGACATGATCCTCTGCATCTGTTTGTGTCATTACCTGTGTGTCGTCTCTACCTGTGCATGTGTTTTTAAAGGCTTTGGTGCCATGTCTGGATTGGGAACCTTTTGTAAGGATCCACAGCACCCAGGTAGTTGGCCTTTCCTAGCCCCAAAGAAGAGTGTCAGTACAACCGATGTGGCGAAAGTTGGGGTTCGGAATGCTGAGACTGTGGTGTGAGAACTGGTCTCAACTAATGCTGCGTCACAGAGGCTCCAGCCACATGCTCTCCCCTTTCTGGGATGGGGTCGGTGAAGAGCTTTTTGCAAGTTCGTTGATAAGGAACTGTTTCTGAAACTCATGAGATTAAGTAACTCCTGTTAACACACCTGGATGATGATCTGAAGATCAGTTCTGGCTCTGAAGTTCCAGAAGCTTATTGAGACAGGGGAGGTCATGGTCGTTGGGTCACCAGGCATGTGGCTGGGCGGGGGCTGGGGCTGTGGTGGGCGGCCCCTCTAGGGGCTCACAGACTTGCGAGGGAGGAGACGAGCAGTCAGGCTCGGGTGATCGTGGTGGTGGGCGGACCTTTGGCAGGCCCCTGCTGAACGCTGCCTGGACATCAGAAAAGGTTTCAGTAAGGTGGATTCATTTGAGCTCATGAAGTCTTGATGCCCAGAAGATTTTTTTCTGGCAGAGAAGGGCTGGGTAACTTGTTTCAGGCAGAGTCGGAAGAGCATGGGGAAAGAAATATTCCCATTTATAAGAGCATGTTGGTTTTTAATGAATGAAGCAAGCGTTTTTTGCAGCTAGAGCAGAGGGTTGAGTTAGGGGTTCCTTAGAGGGAAACATGTGAGAGCCTGAAGGGCCTGTGTGTCACTGAAGGAGTGTGAGCCTGACTGTGTGGGTGAATCTGTCTGTCTTTTCTGGTTCTGCCGTCTCCAAGACACTCTCGGTCTCTCATTTCCATTATTTACTTGATGTTTTAAAAGATCCACGTCTTGTTGCAGGACTCCTCTTCTCCCAGCTTTTCTGTGAAGCTGATGTGCTGGTCCATCGTCATCAACTCTGACACTTGGCTGGGTGTGGCTCGTCAGCTGTGCGTGATGATGTGCTTCTGCACACTAGGCGCATGGCAAAGGATTGCCGAAGGACGTACCAGCCTGATGCAGTTTAAGCCTTTTCCTTAGTGTTTCTCTTCAGTTCCTTGCAAGCCAAACTGTCATACCATACTCTTTACTGAGCCTCATCAGGGATGCTAAGCATAGACCCCTCATCACCCATAGCATCTGGCTACACTTCTGTAAATGTCAAGTGCGGGATTGAGGTGTTGCCGGGGAGCAGCGAGGGACAAGACAAAAGAGAGCAGAAAATGGATGTAGGAAACAGTGAGATAAGGGGAGAGAGGGCAGAGCTGCCCAAGGTAGGAAGTAGGGGAGAAGTTCGCCAATTATCTCAGGTGCCCTTCATGCCCATATGCAAGCTTAAGCCCAATATGAATCCCCTATTCTCTCAAACTAGAGGCTGAAAGGAGGACCAGGTGTTCACGCAGAACTTGGCAGACAATGTTGGCCAGTTTGAACGCGGAGAGGATTAAAAATGGCTGAGTAGTGAGTGATGCTGGGCAGTGCTTGGGCCTCTAGCAGCTGTTAATTTTATAGAATGCTCTAAAATAATCCTTGTGCATAGATCTTGCCTCAGCCTTTTCTATCTCTGGTTCTTGGACAGAGAATTGTTTAAATCATTTCATGTATATTGAGTTATTTTGGTTACTCATGAGTACGGATTGCCTCTAAGTGGTTTTTGCCTCTCTTTTTTTATTATTGTTTGGTCACATAACTTCTCAGAACCTCAGTTTCCTTATTTAATCTTCTCCAGGTTGAGTATTAAATCATGTGAATGGGATTTACAAACTGTAAAGCAGTGCTCTAAATGTAAAGTGGTTTTTGTCAATTACTGAGTCCTTAAGGGCAGAGCTGTCTACTCAATACTTGGTTTACTTTATTAATGAGGGTTCCATCAGGGAAGTAGAGCCACTGTAAATATTATGGAATAAGGCATTTATTAGAGGAATTAGACTTTACGGAGTTATGGAAGGAGCTGGGGAAGTGAAGGTCTGAAAAGGAGAGTTGGAGGATCTGGGAAAAGTCACTAGTCAGCCCTCCTGAAGCTCTGGTGGACAACTTAAAGCTTGTAGAGGAATCTGGAAGCCAGGCAGTGTGGACTGGTTCAGGGGTCCGAAGAAGGGTAATTGCTTCTTCGTTCACCTATGAAATTGCAGCCAAGCGTCTGGTGGTGTTGGGGTCATGCGGCTCCATAAGAGTAGCATTTGGGAAGAAAACAGGAGCAGAAAGAGCAAGGGCAGACTGGTGCCCACTAGCACCTTTGTACCTGCCTCATTGCCTTTAACCATGAGGACCACCAGGGCATGGTGGCTGCTGCTTTACTTCCACCTCCCAAACCTCACATGAAGTTCTGATTTTTCCAACTCTAACCCAGAGCTACATAGAGAAGAGGGCCCTGGGAAATGTAGTTCTACCTTAGCCAAGGTGACACAGTACTGAACCCCAGCAATGCGTAATGTAGCATTGAAGAATCGGCATGGTTCTGGCCTCCCAGGTTCTCTCAAAGGCCACAGAACTGGAAGCAATGTCATGGCTGTATGATCCAGCGCTTCACTAGAAAGAAGGAATTCGCTAATGATCCCATCTTTAAGAAATGACTTGCAGTTTTGTTTCTCAGTTGTTGGTGGCACTGAGTCTCTTTCTGCCTCCCTTGCCATTCTTGTCTATAACGCAGGAGGTAATGGTTATCTTGGCAGCAAAAGCTAAGAAAAGTTGCATTGACTGCAAAGAGCCCATCAGTTCCAATGAAGTGCAAAGTCTCCTTTCTATCTGCTCCTTTCTAATCTCGTTTGACCTGGGGAAACACATGCATGAAAGCTAAAAGATTCCCAGATATAAATGACTCTGGATAACATTAGAGCCAGAAACTATCATGTAAATGCTGAGTGAGAACAAGATTTAGGTCTCTGGGCCACCTTTCCTTAACCCTTTGGCTTTTTGGTCACACTACCCTTTCCTGGTGTGTCTGTAGCCAGACACAGGCTAGCAAGGACTCAGAGGGTATCTTCTCCGGTCCTCTGAGCCCCTGGAAAAAATACCAGATTGTGAGATTTAACGGCCACACCTGGCCTCGTTTGTTATCACTCAGAATTCTTTCACCTTTTTGATTGTCAGTTCCGATATTTCCCTCCGTGACCACAACCTCTTGCCTTCACTCCTTTCAGATTCCCTTGCACCTGTTGAACCTGCTCTTCATCCTTATTGTGATTCTCCTGACCTTGAACATTGAACGTCGTTCTTTTCCAGTCTGCCAGGCCGTTCTCACTTCACTTGGCTCCTAATCCAGGGCAGGCTCTGGTGGTCAGCGTGTCAGCCGTGAGCCTGTTAACATCCCAGGACGCTCTGCCACGTTTCTTTGCCAGTCCTGTTGCATTTGAGAATCTGGTCTGTAAGCCTGAGCTTTACAATTGTGCTGGGGAAAATCTGAAAGGCTGCCCACCAAAGATTCCAGCAAAGTCGGGGCATCTTTACTGTAGCTCAGCTCTCCTTTGTGTTCCTCTTGTGATAGTTTCCTATTATATTCCTGCTGATGCTTATTCTAAACCTTTTTCACAATCTTTAGCGTCTGAACCCCTTTTTACTAAATACTTTACTGAGACAATAGAGACTAAGCAAAGGTTTCTCAAACTTTTTGCCTCGAGACTTTTCTGTATTTTTATGCATCCTTTTCTTCTTCTAACCTGAAAAAACCGAGGGCTCTATCTTTGGCTCTTTTTTCCTCTCTGTGTATGCTCTCTCCCTGTGTGACCCCATGCAATCTGTGGCTTTGAATACTGTCTGTGTGCTGATGACTCTTCAGTGAATTACTCCGGCTCGGGCTCCCCACGAGTTCCTGCCTTACATATCTGACTGCCTACTCCATTGCATCTCCACTTGGTGTCTAACAGGGATCTCAGATTTAACATGGCCAGAAGAGGACTCTGGCTTTGCCTGGCACAAATTTGCTTCCCTCTGGCTACTTCGCCATCTCAGTAAATAGTATCAGCATGTACCCAGATGCCGAAGCCAGAAGCCTGGGTCACACTTGATTCCTCTCTTCCTCATTCTCCATGCACAAGGGCAGTGTGTCTTTTCATGTACGTGTAGGATATGTCCTGAATCCGACAGCTCCTGAGAATCACCACCACTACACCAAGGCCAACGCCCATCATCCTTCCGTTGGTCGACTGTAACTTCCCCCGTACTGGCTTCCTTGCATCCAGGTTGGCCTCCCTATAATCCATCTTTCCCACAGCAGCCATAGTGAACTTTCCACGGATAAATCAGGCTCTGTCATTTCCCTGTTTATGTGCTTCCCATTTCAACCAAAATCTAAGGCCCGTGCCCCCTCCTTCATTATAATCCAGTCACACTGATCTTTTTTCTGTCCCTTGAGCACCTCAAGCTTGCTCATCGTGGTGCCTTTGTGTTTGCTGTTCTCTCCATCTGGAGCAGTCCTGCCCGGGCATGAGCCCCTGTCTCCACCTCATTCCCATATAAACTCAAACATGACCTCAGAGAGCCCTTTCCTGACCACACCTCACCCCCAGTCCCTGCTGTGACTTGATAGCATTTATCAGTTGGGCCTGTTTCCTCACTCCCTCCTTACTAGGACGCAGGCTGCTTGCAGGCAGGGACTCTTGGCCGCGTGTCCCCTGTGCCGAGAAGGTGCTCTAAGGGGCTGGCTGACTCCTGCCCCCATCTCCTCTTGCCACTTCAGTGCATTTTCATGGCTGTGCCCTCTCTCCCCTGCATCTTTATTTCCTCTCCCCTGGCGTTTACTCTCCAAATCCCACACCCATCACTGAAAATGCACTTCTGTGGAGGTTGCCAATGATTACATAGTCATCAGTTCATTTATCTTTTCTCAGTACCCGTCTGCCTTGACTTTTCTACATGTTTGACATTGTTGTTCTTTTTTTTCTTCCCCCAAACAGAAACATATAATAGGAGTCTGCTCTAGATATTGTGCAGGGTGCAGATGTGGGCAGGAAACAGCTCCTGCCTTGAAAGAGCTCGCAGTCTACCAGGAGCAGGTAGATGGGTGTGTCCATAAGTAAAACAGTAGGTGCTACTCTCAACCCTTTCTCGAAATTCTTGCATCCCTTGGCTGCTAGGACATAAGCCTTTTTCGGTTTTCTTCCTCACTGGCTGCTATTCCTTTTTTCTTTGCTGACTCTTTTCCTTCTGCTTGTGTCTTAAATATGGGAGCTCACTGTGGTTTGTCCCTTTCCCTCTTCTCTGTACAGTTCTCCGTCCTTGGTGATCTCATCAACTCCCACAGCTTGACTGTCAGGCAGATCTCTCTGCCCACCTCCCTACGTGCCTGTGACTCCACATTCGTGTTAGGCTGAAATATCTTTTAGGGGTTTCCATTCCAACTGCCTGGTGGACATTTCAACTTGTCAAAATCTTCCCGTTTTTCTCCACTGTGTTTCCTTTGGACAACACTTTTCACCAGCTGTTAGCTTCCCCTTGGCTTCCCTCTCACCTCACAGGTCTACCAGCGGATCCTTCCTCTAGCACAGCCTCAGAGCTGCTGCCTTTCCTTCTCGGCATCACCCTCGTTTTGGTTCTTATTACCTACCCCCTGTCGTCTGCTAGAGGGCTCCTGAATGATCTCTGGGCCTCCATGTCTCCACTCCAGTCTGCTCTTGATACACAACTTCAATACCATGTCTTCACCACTCCCCTGGTGTCCCCACATGTCCCCTCTGAGGTCTTTGCTTATGCTATTCCCCTTATCTCTGGTCACCTTCCTCCTTAATGTCCCCCGTTCAACCTCCCCCCTCACTCAGCCATTTTTCAAAGGCCCAGTTCTAATATTGACATTGCTTGAAGCCTTTCACTAATCTCTTTGGACAGAAATGCCCTCACTCTCTTTCGCACCCCGTGGCACTTGTTAGTACCTCGCTGTGGTTACTTATACCCTTCCTTATACAGGTTGAGCATCCCTAATCTGAAAATCCAAAATGTGAAATGCTCCAAAATCTGAAACTTTTTTGAGTGCTGACATGATGCTCAGAGATCATGCTCAAAGGAAATGCTCACTGAAGCATTTTGGATTTGGGGTTTTTAGATTAGGGATGCTCAGCCAGTAATAATGCAAATATTCCAAAATCGAAAATCTGAAGCATTTCTGGTCCCAGGCATTTCAGACAAGGGATACTCAACCTGTAGTACAGTTTTCATGTACACCTTCGACTCGTAGCATACCGTAAGTGCCTTAAAAGAAGATCCAGAAGCTGGTTTACCTTTTGCTCTCACTTACCACCTAGCACAGGAGCATCTTGATTAATAGTGGTTTGTCAAATTAGTAATATTATCTTATCTGTGTCCGGTGTATCTCTGTGAGGTCTTAGCTGAGCTTTTTCTTTTTTTAATGATTCTAAGTGCTGCTCTAGTAGAACCTTATTTGCTTCTGGATAGTATTTTGAAGTTCTGCCATTTGTGACTTTATTACACATTCTTTGCTGGCTGGCTGTAACTTGTTTAATGTACACTGCTGCATTTTTGTCACTTAGGGACTGTCTAGATGAAAGTTGGCATGATCCCTTCCTGCCAGACCTCTCAGTGGCAGACTTGAGTCAGGTACTCCAATAAAGACGCTATAAGGTTTTACAAGTTTGACTTTCCATGTGTTCATTTCTAGCTTACACATGGACTGGGAACTCCATATGGAAATCCATAGGCCCCCAGTCTCTCTTAAAGGCCTTGTAAGGACTCAGAAAGCAGGATTTAGGCGTCCGTTTACAAGGCAAACTGAAATACCTTAAGCTCTTTAGTTGCAGTGTTTCAGCTTTACCTGTACCACTGGATTCAATAACTACTGATATTTATCACGCGAATCGTTCAGATTGGAAACTCAGATTGTTTGCTTCTAGGCAGCTCAGTGAAATGATAAAATTTGAGCAATAATAGAAACAATTACGGGAATCCTTTGCAGATATGCTGTACTCTGCAGGTCTTGATTTAGAATAATGTTAATGATAACCTGAGAAAAAATCTGTTTCCTGTGGATATCAGGAGAGGGTGGAAAGGTAGATAAATAAAGTTTAGTCTTCATTGGCTTGTATCTCTCAATGATTCCTCATGGGTTGCCGATAGCACTTGCTGAAATAAACATCGTGTAATTGTTTACCTTGAAAAACTTGCCTGACTTTTTCTGCCTATCCCTATCTATTCCACATGATAGGAGAAAGTTGAAGGCATTTAATTACTTTCTTGGGTATTCCAAAGGTAGGGAAATGGTAATCTGGAAACAATTAACTCTTGGTTGTTAATTATCTACTGCTGAGAAGTCAGAGCTGTGGGCTTCCAAAAGCTCCCCCTGTGTGCTTTTGGAATAAAGTCCTCTTCTCCTTTTTTGAGTGTGAATGTGTATGATGTTAAGTTGGTATCACTTAAAATAATGCAGGTAGTATATCAGAAAAAACTTTGAAGAAACTGGAAATTATTTTTAACTATCCCATTTCTCTTTCTCCCATCTACTTCATACTGAGAATATGTAATAGTTCTTCTCTCAGTGACTCATTTCTGTGTTACTTTGCTGCCTGTCTGTTTACATTTCTCTTGCAGGATTTGAAATATTTTATAGGGAGTTTTAAGCTGTTTCTTCTTCCTACTCAGATCAAAGACAATATCAACAGAAGGTGACAGCATACAATGCATTTGAAGGCAAACCAACTTAGCCGATCTTTGGCTTGATGGTACAGTATATTTGCCAGATAAACCTAGGTTTGAGTCCCTCACTTAATAGCTGTTATGAACTTCAGCAGGTTATTCAACTTGAGTCTCAGTTTCCTCATATCTGTGATGGGGTGGGAATATCTACCTTACGGTTGTGTTCTGTGGATTAAGATAAATTGTGAATAGTGCCTGGTTCAGTGCCTGGCATATAAGAGACACATAGTACATTGTTATTCTCCCTCTTACTCTTCTAATCTTGTTGAGAGAGACTTGAAGATTTGATAATAAATCAAACTGGATACATTACAAAATAAATACTTGAGAAATGCTTATACGATTTTAGCTGAAATTATGGGTTCTTTGATTAATCACCCCCCTATTAGTTTGTTATCAGTTTTTCATTTTCGTGGTTACTCTAGAGATGAGAGCATGCGTCAGTAACCTATTTATTAGTGTCTGCTAGTGGTCCTCTTACCACTTCCAGGATAATGAAAGACCTTAGAACATTTAAGCTCCAATGTATTCTACCCCTCCTTTCACTTTTTGTGCTATTCTAATATATTTTAATTATATATTTTGAACTGCAGAAACTATTACTAATATTGTATTAGATAGTTAATATTCAGTAGGTTTACTCACATTGTTACCCTTTCTGTTGCTCTTTTTTCCTTCCTACATTTCCATGATTCCCTGGAAAACAGAATTTTCCTTCTGTTTGAAGAACTCCCTTTAGTATTTTTTTTGTGTATGTGCAGTTCTCTTTCCCTTGTTGAGAATTGGTTGAAAGCATGTTTAGTTTGCATTCCTGTTTAAGGATAATTTTTCTGTGTATAGAATTCTACATTGGCAGATATGCTCTTTCATTAAAAATGTCATTCCATTGGTGTCTTACAAGCGTCATTTCTGTTGAGAGTCAGCTGTCAGTTGAATTGTTGCTCCCTTCTCTGCCTTTCAGCAGTTTTATTAATAAATACTGTGATTTACCTAGGTGTGCTTTTCTTTGTATTTATTCTGCTTATGATCCATAGCTCATTTTAAATCTGTGGCAGGATGTCTTTTGTTGGTTTAAGAAAATCTTAGCTATTTTCTCATCAAAAATTAATTCTGCCTAATTCTACTACATTCTCTCCTTCTCCTGGGCCTCTAAGATACATATGTTTAACATTTTTACTGCATCTCATAGGTTCTTTTCTGTATTTTTCATCCTTTTTTATACTGTGGACTTCAGTTTAGATAACTTATTCTGACTTTTGTGCTGCATCTAATCTGCTATCAAACCCATTTATTGTGCTCTTAATTTCAGATAATATATTTTTAGTTCTAAAATTTCAATTTGATTATTTTAGTGGATTATAGTATGAGGGTGAAATCCTGTTTTCTGTTTCTTCGGTAAATGAATTGCCATTAAAGCCCACGTCCCATAACACCAGTATGTGGATCCCTGCAGGTCTGTTTCTGTTGTCTGTTTTTTCTCTTTTGTTTTTACTAATATGGTTTTGTTATCTGAAATTTCCACTAATTTTGACTGAACACTGAAAAAATTATAGAGACTCTGTTTGATGTTATCTTCTGTCTAAGAAGATTTACTTTTTTCCTGGCAGGCCAGTAGATTAAGAGAAGTTCACCTTTATCCAATGAGGAATTCACATGCTTTGAGAATGGATTTCAATTTTGTCAAGAGCTAGTTGTTTTTTTCAGCTTTGCTCTTACTCCAAGGGCCTAGCCCTTCTAGGGTTGTAAATCTGGTGTTTACTACAGTCCACCTTCCTTTGTAGACTCAGAATTCTTACTTTTGTTTCCTCATTCTGTGAGATTGTTGAAAACTTTGCTTGATCTTTAGCCTCTTAATGTTTATTTTCTGCTTAGCTTCTCAGCCACTTACTCCCCACCCCTCAATGTCATTCAGAATGTCAGTTGCCCTGAGGGGAAAAGCAGTAAAGTATGTTAGGCTCACTTCTCCGCTATTGCCTTTTTTCTTAGGATCTTGGCTTCTCAAACTCTTTCTTAGTGTCCCTGAACTTCATTTGTTGTCTTGTTGGCCCCATAAGATGCTGGAAGCTCTGAGTTAGTAATACTAACTTCTACTTGGTTTCTGGCCTGTACCACTTAAAAAATTGGCCAATATTTCAACAGAAAAAGCAATGGACATTGTTGAGCCCACCTCTATGTGTTTCTGCAATCCTGGCCCCTGGAGCCTGGCTGCCTTGATTGGTCACCAATGCATTCCATTAGCTTTTTCTTATCTTTTGTCTGTCTTTTGAGGGAGTTGATCTGATATAAGCTACTGTGTCACAGCGGAAAGCAAAAATCTGGAAGTGGAAATCTCAATTATTGGTCTTTTGAAATTTATACTCTACTCACCCCTCCCAAATATTTGAGGCAATTTACAATGAAATACACATACAATTGCAATAAGAAACTTAACATACGGGTAACAGATCAAAAGTACAAGAGCAGTAAAAAAAGCAGAGGAAGGTATAGAGGTAGAGGAAGGAGGTAATTATTAGAAATTTAAACTACAGATGGTTTCCATAGTTGACCGTCATATGTAATACTGATCTTCTTTAATGTCAAGGAACAAAAGGAAACATGAATTTAGTAACGAGAGATGAATTTAGCAGTGGCAATTGTATTAGAAGGTTTTTTGTTTTTGTTTTTTAAGTTTAGGCAATTTTTTTTTTTTTTAAATGGGAGTTATAATAGAAAGCAATGGCAGTGGAGGGTGGAAAGTTCAGGGTTCTGAGACATCTAGGTAGGTCAAATCTAATCAGGGCATTGCTACATGATGCTGGGCCACTTAGTAATTGTGATTACTAAAACGTTAGCATAGAAACCTTAATATCACTGCAGAAAGTTTATATTAAAGTGCCCTTATTTTGTCTTGAGTATCAGAGTTACTCTGAGACTGTGGTAACTGGCCTGAGAGATAAGAAAAACCTATATATTTCTTGTTTTCCGGGGAAAGAATGTACAATTGTCCATCAACAGGTATTTTTTTCTGGTACTAAATTTCGATGGAATTTTATCATATAAATTTTTGTGTCATTAAACAAAACACTAGTGTCCATAATAGTACTTTTAAGGCTGAAAATGGTTTTCGTTTGAAGTTTTCTTATATTGATCCTTGAAAACAAATGAAGCCATAATTTTGCATTGTTATTTAAAGACATTTTTATGAGAAGCTAAACTAATGCAGTTCAGATACAGAAGTGTTTGGGACTTTTAATTTGAAACACTGATAAAAATTAGAAAAATAGGAAAATTTTCTTTTCCTCTTTTTCCCTCAGTTATCAACTGTTACAGAAGGGTTTGACAAAAATTGGCAACATGTGGTTTTGTAGATATTCTTTTTGATTTGAAAAGAGCCATATGCTTTATTTTCTACAAGTTATATTTATTTTTAAATATCATTAGCTGTTATTTAACAATATTAAAGGAAATCTGTGCTAAATACCAGATTGCTGGTGGCAAGTTGAAGTTCTGTTACCAAAATTTAAAATCTTGATTTGCATGGATGAGGGGACAGCTCAGTTCTGCATGCAAGACACTGCTCAGGTTTATATCTTTTCAGATTAGAATTTGATCTTTCAAGCATCTGTTCATACCTGCTTTACTTTTCCCAGCGGCCCTATAACATAGCCGATATTGAAGGTACTTTTGCAGGTTGAGTTGGAACATGGAGGAAGGAGTACCTAAGTGATCCCGGGGGAGATGGGGAAGGCTTCACAGAGGAGGCGGTGCTGCAGCTGCCTCTTGTAAGAGGATGAAGAGATTGCTGGGACAATATTCCAGGTGAAGGAGGCACAGAAACAGAGGCCGTGGAGCACAAGAGAGCATGACATTTCCAGAAAGTGAATGGTTGTTTGTTTTGTTAGATATAAGCATTAGAGGATGGGAGAATGGTAGGAGACAAAGCCGGACTGGTAGCCATGAGCCAGATCATGAATATTTGTGTATGTCTTGTATTCATTTATTCATTTAACAAATATTTATTGAACAGCTACCATGTACCAGGCCCTGTTCTAGGGACTGGCACTCAGCAATGAACAAAACAGACAAAAATGGAACTTACATTCTAGAGGGAAGAGACAAACAATAAGTGACATCAGTGATAACTGACGAAAATTTGGCAGGAGCAAGAATGGAGGGGGTACCACGTTAGGGTGGTCTGGAAAGGCCTCATTAAGAGAAGTCACATTGGAATAAAGATCTGAAGCTAATGGAGGAGCCAGTGGGAAGAATGGCTGAGAGTGCTCTGCCCTGAGGGAATGTGTAGAGGCCCTGAGGTTGCAGTGGGTGAAACCTTGGGAGGAGAGCATGGCTGCAGGGTAGTGCAGGGAGAGCAGCAGATGTGAGGTCCAAGAAACAAAGAGGGCCAGATCCGGTGAGGCCTTGGTGGCCTCTGTAAGGATTTGGGCTTTTATTTGTGTGAGATGGGAAGTGATTAGAGAGTTTTGAGCACAGTAAGACACAACCCAACTTAAATTTTTAAGAGATCCTTTTGCTGTGTTGAGAATAGAAGACAAGAGTGGAAGTAAGGATACCAGTTAGGGTCTTTGCAATAATGTAGGTGAGAGGGGTGGTGGGTGGGGGTGGATGAAGGGTAGATTTTATTCTAAAGGTGATAAGGAGCCACTAAAGACTTGTGATCAGTGAAGTGACATTGGGTTTTTGTGTTAAAAAGATGATTTTGCCAGCCACGTGGAAGAAAGATGGGAGAGTTGAGACTAGAAGCTGAATCAGTTTCCAAAGCTCCCATAGCCACGAATAAAGATAGAAACCTTACAAGGGATGCAGTCTGATGCCAGGAGGCCCTGTGGGCAGGCTGTCAATCCTGGCCACCTTCTTGACCAGAGATAGGGGTTGAAAAGATTTACACATTAGGAAATCCCTTTGTAAATCTTACCAAGGAAGCAAGGTGGATGATTATGATCAGTTTTATTCCAGAGGCAGCCTGCCTAGCAGATAACCACACACCCCTCCCACCAGCCCCGCACTATCGTGAATGCCGTAAATGCATTAGCTCATTGAATTCTTACTTAACACAGTCCTCAGGGGGCGTGGTGACTGTGGCCGCCATTCCATAGACGAGGAAACTTGGTCACAAGCAGGTTGGGCACTAGACTGTGTTGCCTCTGAAGGGTCTTCATCACAATGCTTTCTTTGAAAGTTCTCATTGGGAGATTTGGAATTATCATCTCGAAAATTAAACGTAAAAAAGTGATCACCTAATTTCTTTGTGCACTGTGGTGATGATGGCTTCAGAGAGTTGGTCCCTGCTGGGTAGTTAATATATTATTTCAATGCTCTTTGAGTTTCCAGTGACAGAAATTAGCTCAAGAAACATAAGTGGGAGTGAGTGGAATTTCAAGAAATTGAAATGTCCAGGGAAAGAGGGGTGTGCGTGGGTGTACGGATGTATGTGGGGGATGGTTTAGGAGGCATGGCTGGATGCGGTGGCTCAGATGCTGCCACGGAGTCACTGCGGTGCATTCCCTCTCACCTCTGGTCCAGGTGTTGGTCTGGGTCCCTTCTGTGGATGGCTTCCTCACATGGCCAGGAGGACTGCCCATGTACAGTGTGAGTACCTTATCTTTGTAAAACCTTGATTCCACTGGAAGCAACAGTGTCTTTCCAAGAAGCTTTAGCAAAAAGAGAGCCAGGAGAATTCTGATTTACCTGGTTTTAGCCCCAGAGCCCATCCCTGGGACTGGACGTGCAGGTCAGCCCCATCTGGGGAGCAGCCGAGGAAAGCTGGGCAGCTGCCACAGGTCTGCTGAGTGTTTATGGAAGTAGTAGGGTCGAGGTCACAGGTGTCATCCTGTGGGAATGAGTTGCCTTAGAAAGAAAGTGGCATGTTCCCAGCACTCCTCAACATTTGGGGTTGGTGCTACCATTCTCTACGGGCAGATACATGGCCCATGGTTCTTCTGAGTTACCAGTACCAATAATTTTATTTTATTTTTAGGGAGAGTGATGTAGTGTAAGGGTCAGCAGCTTCTTTTTAAACTGGAATTCTGTCTGGACCTGCCCCCAGATGGGCTGGGAGGGGAAGGCAGACAGCCCCCGCTCAGGGCCCACCCTGTTCCCCATCACTGCTTCTCTTATATGGAGACTTCCTTCTTCCCTTCCAAAATAAGTGATAATGGGTGGAGAAAACAAGAGATGGCTTTATAACAGTGTTGCACAACTTTTTGTTTTATCCCTGACCCAAATTAAGATATATAATCTGGTACACACATATCTTTATTTACCTAACAAGATATAATGAAATAATATTATTAGGGGTAACCTCACTAAATGCAGTGCACTCTAATTTTTCTATTCTGTTTAATTTCATTTAAAAAAGGACACGTGCTGGTCACAGCCACTATACATTCATTTCACAAACCAATAAAGGATGGCCAACCCAGAGTTTGAAAAACATGAGCGAAACCAGTGAAAAACAAGTAGTAATGGTATATTCATTTGCTGGAGCTGCTACCACAAACTGGATGACTTAAACAGCAGAAATTTCTCTCACGATTCTGGAGGCTGGAAGTCCAAGATCAAGGTGTCAGCAGAGTTGGTTCCTTCTGCCCGCCAAGAGAGAATATGTTTCCATGCTTCTTCCCTAGTTCCTGGTTACTGGCTGGCAATTTTTGGTGTTCCTTGGCTTGTAGGCGAATCACCTCAGTCTCTGCCTGCATCTTCACGTGGCATTTTCCCTGCCCGCATGTCTGTGTCCAAATTACCCCCTTTCTGAGGATACCAGTCATATTGTATTAGGAGCTCATCCTATTCCAGTATGACCTCATCACAGGTAACTGTATTTGCAACAAACCTATTCCCAAATCACCTCATATTCTGAGGTACCAGGGGCTAGGACCTCAACATATGAATTTGGGTGGGGGACATAATTCTACCCACAGCACATGATAAAAATACAAAATTGAAAAGGAAAATACAAAATTGAAAATAAATAATTTTATGGAGCCCTTATTACCTGGCAGACTCTCAGCTAGGCATTTTATTTCATGAACTCTCTGAAGCCTTTTTGCCCCGTTTTGTAGTTGAAGAAGCCAAAGCTAAGAGAGGTCTCTCAGATTTAAACGGAGGTCTCCTTGATTTCAGAGCCCATGTTTTCTGCTGTGTACCTTACTGTGTACAGTTCACAGAACATCAGGAAGGAGCCATGCGTGTTCATTTGGTCCAAATTGAAATGCTAAATATAGGTAGTAAATACGCTGCAAAATTGTGCTGAACTTCACTGCAATGAAGACATCTTAAAGGACTCACAGGTGCCAGTGCCTAAGGGCTCTACCAGAGAGGCCTGTGAACTATGCGCGCTGGGGAGGGGAACGCCAGTGAACTCTTGGCTGTGTCCACTGGACCCGTCCCCTGCGGCAAGCCACTGCTTTCCTAATGACGCCCAGCAACCAGCCAGACTCTCGCCCTGTGTGCTTCCCATCCTCGTTCTGAATTTAGATCAGGGCGAAGAGTAGAAAGAAGGAAATGAGCCAGAAAATAGAAAATTAATACTTGGTAGAATCATCATATTTTAAAATTAATTTATAGGCAATGTCAGATAACAGGAGTTAAATCATTTTATCAGCAGGCTGCTCTAGGATTTAAAAATTGGCATCCGTCATTGTAAATCAGGTCTCAGGAGCCCCAGGCAATGGTCTCTAGAGATGAGGGTTGTTATAGGGGGGGCAGAAATGTAAATACTTGATTAGCTGTGCCCTTTTCTTTCATACAAAGCCTACAATATTTCTACATCACATTGAGTGATAATCGTATGTTAAACAGTATTGGGAGGGAAGAAGCTATTCAGGTTTATGGTTAGCCTGCTTTTATTACTGATCTTCCTCCCTCTCAGTCCTGGGAAACTGGTTGTGTGAGAGGTACTTATTTTAGGGTTATATTCCTAGCTTATAATTTAAGGAATGTGCTTAACCTCCTTCTGCACAGACAGATTTTCCGTAGCAGTTTGGATGTCACATTTCTGGCATGTGACTAGGAGCATCCACGGGTTTGCCACATTTACACTGGGAAGACCCTCCATGATTAAAGACCTACTCTTCCCTTCTTGTCATTGCAGCTCTGTGTCGAGGGCGCGTGGTGAGAGTCCCCACAGGGACCCTGGTCCGGGTGGTGGGCACCGAGCTGTCTATACCCTGCAACGTCAGCGAGTATGATGGCCCCAGTGAGCAAAACTTTGACTGGAGCTTCTCATCTTCGGGGAGCAGCTTTGTGGAGCTTGCAAGCACCTGGGAGGTGGGGTTCCCGGCCCAGCAGTACCGGGAGCGGCTGCAGAGGGGCGAGATCCTGTTACGGCGAACCGCCAACGACGCCGTGGAGCTCCACATAAAGAACGTCCAGCCCTCAGACCAAGGCCACTACAAATGTTCAACCCCCAGCACAGATGCCACTGTCCAGGGCAACTACGAGGACACGGTGCAGGTTAAAGGTACAGTCTTCACACAGGGTCATGAAACCAGTGGTAGACCTTCCTCTGCCACTTTACTGTGGGTGACTTCGTCAAGAGACTTAATTCCTCTGGAGCTTTGCTTTCTCCTCTGTCCAGTGGAGTGGTAGTGTCTTACCCGATTAAAGGCAGAGAATGGGCTAAGTGACCAGGGCCCTTTCTCTTCACTCTACTATGGTTCTGAACCATCCCATGGCCCATGAGTTGGAGGCAGCATGGGGTGGTAGCCCCGCCCTGGAGCCAGGGTGCCTGTGCTCAGTTAGTTCGATTGCTGCCTCTACCACTTGTCAGCTATATGGCTGTGGGCATGTTGCATGCCCCGCTGCCTCCCCTGTAAAACAATGCCGACCTTGAAGTCATGAGGACAGGTGAGTTGGTTGTGTAGAGCCTTAGAGCAGTGCCATAGCAGGCGCTCATTCAGTGGTTAGTGGCAAGAAGGGGATGCTCATGACAATGGTGTTTGGGTTTATGGGAGTAACAGATACTTCAAAGTTCATGTCTTTCTTTGTGACTTTCATGGTTTAAGTACCTCTTTGCACCAGAAGTTGTATGTGTAGAGAAAGAATGATATGGTGACTGCTAGCTTATTGACCCAACTATACAAATAATCACACCTTATATATCCACAATGATTCGGGTTTTGTTTTTGGGTTGTTATCATCACTCAGTTATGCACTTATTTGCACCCTGCCTTGTCCCCAAAAGGATTTATGTCTGGGTAGGAATGTATGTAATTATCAGGAAAGTAGAAAACATACATGATATAAAAAGAAAGGGTTGATTCATGCATTCATTCCCTCTAAAGGTCTGTACAACAGATGAGGGGATAAAGCAGCCATGTCCATTAAGTAGGTATTAAAACATTAAAACATCAAATCTACCTCTTCCATTACCGCTTCCTTATTCCTATAGAAAATCCTGACTATATTTTTTAGAAAAAAGTCCCGTAAGTCATTCTTGCATTGGAGCTAAATAATGCAACATGTCATACCTCCATTAGATCAGACATACGCCTGTCTCCCGTTGGAGTCTCATCTTGAGTGAGAGGGAAGGCAGTAGGAGAATTCCATCCCCAGCACTTTTCTGTTTCTTCTCCAATTCTTTGGAAGGTAGGAGAAGCAAGGGGATACTTTTCTTGGGTCAGGAAAGCAGGTGGGTGACCATGAGAGAGACCGGCTGCTGCCCAGGTAGAGCCTCTGGAAGGTGCATGCATGGTCCAGGGTCTGTCTGGCCTTCAGCTTCATGGGTCTTAAAACTGTTCTGTTCATCTGTGCACTGAGATGAGCTGGCCTTGAGAACTGAGACATGTTAGCCAGACTCATCACGGACTGATGTATATATGAGAAGGTCATTGTATTCATTTTGTAGTAGGGATGGGTCTTTGGGATGCATCCTTCTAAAGATGTAGCCGTTTTTTATATTATCTGGAATAGTCCCTTCTCAAAGACTCTGGATTAGTTTTTGAGTGTGGAATTGGAGGAAGAACCAAAGAGGTGATGAATAGTGGTGTTTAAGGATTCTCCATCCAGTTCATAGACAAGCCCGATAGATTTTCCCCACTCTTGGTAGAGCCCCCTCTCTGGTTACCAGAGTGCCAGTATCCATTGCTTATCATTTCTTTTCCTAAATAGCACTCACTGATATACTTCCTTGATCTCTGGCCCGTTTTTTCCTAGACTCTGTAGAAGTGGCTGGCCTTCCAACAGGCCCTAAGAGAGTAAATAACTGCGGCTTCAGCTTTCCTTGGCATGTTCCTGTCCTGTGGATAAACTGTGCTCACCCTAGTCATTCTGGGGCATTTCCCAGGCTGTGGGCCACAGGCAGCTCCTGCCATCCTTTTTCCCCTGTGGATCTTGCTGCTTTAACTCTGGGCAGATCACCTTATCCTCAGACTCCGCAGGCTCCCTACTCAAGCCCTGTGTCCTAACCAAAGCATTGTTTGACAATCATACCCAATTATTTTATCATGACTGCTAAGTGCCAGGCACAGTCCTGGGAACTTGCCCTCTTTAACTCTCTTAACTCACATGTCAGCTCTATGAAGAAGGTCCAGTTGGCATCCCCCTTTTAGGAAACCGAGGCACAGAGGGCTGAAATACCTTGTGTAAGGGTGGCAGAAGCACATCCCCAAGGAACAACTCCCAAAGGCAGTTTCACCACTGAGTTCTAGCATGGGGTTTTATTAGTACCTTCTCTAAGTACTCTTAGTACCTTCTCTTAGTACCGCCCCAGACCCTTTTTCAAGTTAGAAAGTCAATTGAGATTTCAGGTGAATCAAAGTGGGAAAACGTGACCATGTGGGCATTAGAACAGAAGGGAGGAGGAAATGATCTCTGGTCGCAGCCATGGTCATGGCTCCAGGCCAGAAGGCCCCGGAACTCGGTGGGCCTTGCCAGAAGGGGTCGCCCGTGGCTGACACGCTGTGTCTCTCTGCAGTGCTGGCCGACGCCCTGCACGTGGGCCCCAGCGGGCAGCCCCCGCCGGGCCTGAGCCTGCGCGAGGGGGAGCCGTTCGAGCTGCGCTGCCACGCCGCCTCCGCCTCGCCGCTGCACACGCACCTGGCACTGCAGTGGGAGCTGCACCGCGGCCCGGCCCGGCGGAGCGTCCTCGCCCTGACGCACGAGGGCAGGCTCCGCCCGGGCCCCGGGTACGAGCAGCGCTACCACAGCGGGGACGTGCGCCTCGACACGGTGGGGAGCGACGCGTACCGCCTCTCCGTGTCCCGGGCGCTGTCCGCCGACCAGGGCTCCTACAGGTGTATAGTCAGCGAGTGGATCGCAGAGCAGGGTGCCTGGCAAGAAATCCAAGAAAAGGCCGTGGAAGTTGCCACTTTGGTGATCCAGCCAACAGGTGAGCTTCTGGAAATGATGCAATGATGTATTGCAGACACTGTTTGGTGAACAACGATGCCGTGAAGAATTAAGCTGGGAGCTCTGTCGCTTTCTGACAAGAACTGTTTCTGCTTCCCACGTAAGGCCTTACCTTTGGGGGTGAAGGAAGTAGGGCGGTGTTGATAATTTGGGGAGGGGTGTGTTTGTTTTGTGCTACATGCCTGTAGTTTTGCTTTGCAAGCGGCTTTTTATCTGAATTTGCAGCATGCACATAGCACGAAGGCAGTTCTTTCACCCAGAGGTTAAGTACGGCAGCCCCTCAGCCAGAAGGAGGTCCGCCTGGTGTCAGAGGGGGTTTGGGGTGGAGCTGCCCATACCCTGCCCCTTAGCCCTGTCTTGTTTGGTGTTGCCCGAGTCCCTGGATCTGCCTTTCTCCATAGCTGTTGGGGTGTGTGTCTGGCTCACCCTAAAACCTCGTGTCTAACTTGGATCCTCTGGGCCTTTCAGAATCTCCCAGATGAGCCATCCCTGAGAGGGTGAGGAGCTGTGGAGGGCTGGGCCTCTTGTTGCCTTCCCATGTCATATATAACCCGGGAGCATCCGGCCCTGGGGTGTATACAAGAAGTCCTTTGTCCTATCATCTGTCAATCAGCTTTTCTTCTTAACCCCCCTACTCTAACTACAGAAGTAATTAAGAAAATACAGACTGCATTTTAAAACACATAGAAATAAAAGGAAAACAAGCCATTGTTGACTCACTGTCAACAGCATTGATAGGGATTCCAGCCTGCATTGATAGCGATCCTACAGCATGCTCAACTCTGTGCTGGACCCTGGGGTCAGAGTTGTTTGAGACTCGTAGCCAGGCCGCGTGGAGCTTCAGGCTTCAGCAGACACAAAGTGAAGAGACCAAGGCAGGGCAGTGTCATTGCTGGGGATGATGGGTGGATGTCCTTGGCTTTCTGGGAGCCCAGCATCTTCAGATCTCTGAGTACTTTGCTGCTGCCGCCTGTTTTTTTAAACTGAGAAGACCTTGGCTGGACTCATTTCCTCAACACATATGTGAGCGCAAGGCCACTCTGTTGCTCAGATGGGTGGGAAAGCAGGAGACAATGCGCAGGGGGTGTATTTTGTCTCCGCAAGCTGCATTGTCCTGAGCCCTTTACCCTGCATTTACACCACCACACAGGAGGCAGAGCTGGTAAAAGTGGGTGGTGGAAGTAGGGCTGAGGCTCTTGAGGGACTGTGGCCATCAGCAAAAGGAGCCCCCCATTACCGTCAGTCTGGGCTCCAGAGGCTACCGCAATTGCTTTCCAGATGAACTCAGGTCATGTTCCTTATCAGAAGTGATCTGTCTGCAATCTGTTCTAAGAAACTCCAGGCCAGGCGCAGTGGCTCATGCCTGTAATCTCAGTGCTTTGGGAGGTCAAGGTGGGAGGATCACTTGAGGCCAAAAAATTTGAGACCAGCCTGGGCAACATAGCAAGACCCTGTTTCTGCAAAAAATTTTTTAAAAATTAGCTGAGCATAGTGATGTACACCATGGCAGGAGGATGGCTTGAGCTCAGGAGTTTGGGGTTACAGTGAGCTATGATCATGCCACTGTACCCCAGCCTGGGTGACAGAGTGAGACCCTGCCTCAGATAAAAAAAAAAAAAACAACTCCAGATGTACTGCTTGCCTCAAACAACTATTTTAATGAGACAGAAGGGTTAAGAATTTTAACTTTGTAGCAAGTTACATTTTTATGGAGGAATTTTAATCGTAAAACCTTTTTTTTCCCCCAGAAACACCACAAAACCCATAATATCTAGTTATAAGACTTAAGCACTCTGAACCTATTAGGCAGAAAATGATGTCTGGCTCTTACCTGAGACTGGGTTCATAATCTTTTTTGTACCATGGGCCTCTTTGATGATCTTTTGAAGCCCACAGACCCTTTCTAAGAATTAACACATTAATTAACATAAAATACAGTACACGAGATGACGAAGGAAAATAATTATATTGAAATAGTTATCAAAATATTTTTAAAAGAAATTTGTGGTAATATTATGCTTCTTTATTAATGCACTGATAGTAAGATACAATGGCAGGCCTATCAACAACTATATTTCTGTATAGCTATGAATATAAACAATATTTCAGGATATCTGCAACAACTATAATGTGATGTGAAAATGTCTGTGATTTCTACTAGGGGCAAAGTCCCAGGAACAGGTAATACTACACTGGTTTGTTGCTTACTTTCACAATAGGAGGAAATGCTGTATTTCAGGTACAGGTTAATGAAAAAACATAACTTTTTTCCCATTGAAGTTCAGACTCCCTAAATTATCTTTGTGTGGACCCCAGGTTAAGAACCCCACCACACTAGAGTGATGGTCTTTCTCTTTTTGTTAACACCTGTACTGTCTATGGCTGGCGGCTTGCATTCCTATCACATTGCAATGATAGATGGCACAGAGCCACTTAAATAATAAAGCTCTCTACACCCCCAAATCCAGAACGTGTGGGTGGGATCTATGGTTAGTGATGTTACAAGATATTTAGCCACTTGCACTGAGAAAATTGCAAAATGAACTAGGCAGTTGAGACGTTCCTGCCAATATTTTTAGAGTCTAAGAATCTATTTTCTCCATAGACAGAGTCCACAGCTACAGGGTGAGTTCTTCTCCACTGACCCAGAAGCTGACGGCCCTGCAGAGGTGACTCCAGCAGGATTCCAGGGTCTCTGATCATGGTGGTGTGTGTGGTGTGGTTCTAACTGCAGAACCCGGCTCAGGGAGGCCGTTTCCTCACTGAATCCTCTCAAAAGATACCCTCAGATTCCTATTAGCCCCTTTACAGGGGTGAGGGAGGAGAAAGAATTCGGAGGATGGATGGAGGGAGAAATTAAACTTTTAAATTTCTTTTTCTAATACTGTGCCCACCTCATTTTCTGTCTTCTGTCGAGGTGCATCTTGAACTTGACTTGAAATTCTTGCTTGAAATATTGTCAGGCTTTGGAAACAGTCATATGAAAGTAATTTATGCCAAAAGGCATGGGCTTTGAGGCTGGGTCTTTTCTGAATTGGTGCCAGCCTTTGCCCATGAGATTACAGGGGACAGCAGTTGATGCTGAGCCACCAAGAAGGCCAGGGGCATGCCTCGCCTGAATCCCCCGGGAGGTGTTGGCTGTTTATCATCTTACTAATTGTTCAAGAGCATTATCATGAGTCGATGCTTTTCTTCTCTGATTACAGATGTTCAACTTCTTTTTAAAAATCCCCTAAATAGAGTAAAATGTTTACATGTAAAAGCTGTGGCAGGGGAATGCTGAAACTGGATCTGCCTTGAGTCTGTGGCACCGAGGACTGCTTCATCTAAATGTAGTCTGCTTTTAAGTATCCACACTAATGAGAAAGGGCAGGAGTGTGGATAATCCAAAAATCATTATGTTTAGGTTTTAGAATACATGTTTTATGATTGACTTGTAGGTAGGGATGTCTAATGAAATAAATGATACTCTAAATACAATACATTTTGAAGACTTGACTCCTAATGAAAATGCCTGGTTTCCCTTTCTTGGCCATTCTTTTTAGAATTTTTCCCCTTTATCCAGAAGATGGCTTCACCCTCACCTCTGACCCTCCATTCTCCAGCCCTCAGCTGACAATATGTACCAGTCAGAACTAAGCTGTCATTTTTCTGTGAAGTCACCCAAGTTTTATCATGCACGTGGAGAAAGTATATCTTTGCAAGCTTCAGCAGATTTCTCATCAAAGGATAATAGAACAGTTAAGAGCAGAGTTCCTAGAGGCAGATAGTCTGGATTTCAATCCCAGCTCTGCTTACATATTAGTGTGTGACCTTGGGCAAGTTACTTAACTTCTCTGTGCTTCAATTTCCTCATCAGTAAATTGAGAATAATAATAGCATCTACCTACCTCTTAGAATTGTTTTGAGAATTAATATTTATAAAGCACTCAGAACACTACTTGGCATATAGAAGGTATATCTAAATGTTCGCTGCTATTACTGTTTTTATAAAATAAAAAATGTATATTTCATTAATTTATTCATTAAATATTTCTCGAGCACTTACAACTGTGCAAAGCCTCTCACTTTAATTCCATGAATAAGAACTTAAAAGGAGATGATCTAAAGCGGGGCGAGGGGTGTGGAAGGGGCAAACACAATCCAGATTATCTAGATGTTTTTGTTTTTAATTCTCAAGCCCTGCGAGCAGCTGTGCCCAGGAACGTGTCTGTGGCTGAAGGGAAGGAACTGGACCTGACCTGCAACATCACGACAGACCGAGCGGATGACGTCCGACCGGAGGTGACGTGGTACTTCAGCAGGATGCCTGATAGCACCTTGCCTGGCTCCCATGTATTGGCACGGCTGGACCGTGACTCCCTGGTGCACAGCTCGCCCCACGTTGCCTTGAGTCACGTGGATGCACGCTCCTACCATTTACTGGTTCGAGATGTTAGCAAAGAAAACTCCGGCTTCTATTTCTGCCACGTGTCACTCTGGGCACCCGGACACAACAGGAGCTGGCACAAAGTTGCAGAGACCATGTCTGCCCCAGCCAGCGTGGGTGTGACCTGGCTAGGTGAGTGGTTTGGAGAATGGCTCTTAGCCTCACCAGCCTAATCCCTCCTGGGAGATATGTGGAGGAGTCAGGGTGCACTGTGTTTTGCATTACGTTGACATTCTTTACATGGTTCGGGCATACCTTGGCCCAGATAGATCTTAAGCGAGGGGTTTGAAAGCAAAACTGGCTGAAACAGAATCTGACAGGCAAGGGAAATGTTTAGATAATGTGGCCTCAGTTGTCTCAGTACCTTCATTGGAGAGGATACGGTTTCCTTTTGTTGTCGAGATTTGCCGGGTTGGGGCACTGCTGAATGACGCTCTGAAACGGATCTGTATTGGAAGGAGACTGCTGCCATTCTTCCTTTCTTTTTCCCGGACTCCTAGGTGCTCCCCGGCAGGAACCGACGCTTTTCCACAGTCCAATGCAGACAGAAAATTCCTTCAGTTAATGCAAAGTGTGTTTTTCATGTCATACCCTGGATTCCCCAAATGATTTTATTTGCAGATACCAGTTCCATGTAGGGCCTTCCTGCTTTTTATGGGTTTTCCTGCCCTGGGTGTCATCCCCTCAGTGGAGGAGAGGAGTTGCTCCCACCCGCCACCTGTTTTATAACAACTTGCCATGTATGTGAAGGTCACTGGCATGTCCTCTTGCTTTCTACTATGCTCATCTTCCTCTGTTTCTTTTTTCCCTAAATATTTTCCCTCTGGGCAAAATTCACACTAATTTTAATGTCTTGTAATTGCAGGTAATTCCAGGGGGATGGTATTGAGCGGGCTGTGGAGAGCTTTTCTTCCCCACTCCATTATCACAAAGATGGGACGGGCCTGCCGGTCAGGTTCTTCCCTGGTTTTGAGCTTGACCTCTCTCCTGCCCCGTGAGCACTGATGCAGGCATTTGGCACTGCTCTGACGAGTAGGAGGCAAGACAGATCTTTAAAGGCCAGGAAATCATTTCCTCCCTTGTCTGATCCTTCTGCCAAGGCCCCCAACTCATACTCATGTCTTTCTTACCTCTGCATCTTGGGTTAGTGGTGTATTCACTGTCTTTTTTTCCCCAGTAAGTGTTTATTTGGCAAAGGTGGGGAGTTGGCAAGTGGGGACAGAGGGGGCAGGGAGAAGAGTAATCAGAGCAAGCAGAAGGGACGGTCCAATTCCGATGGAGACAAGGCAGGGTGTTAGTCATCCCTGTTAGCAAAATGATCCTTTGATATCTGAAAAGTGAAAAGAGTGGGGTTTATCTGGCGAGCTTTTATTCCCGGCGTCTGAACCCCATGCAAGAAACTCACTATGAAGTACTGAACTGGAACAATGTTGGCCCAGCCAGAACTCTCCTTAGCAACCTTCAAAATAAAACAGATGTTGTCAGCACCAAAAGAAGATTTTTCATCTCTGGAGCAGAATATGTCTCACCGCTCTGATCCTCGGTGCATTGTGTGGTGCTGTCAAATCCCAGCACTGGCTGTCAGTACCCTCAGTGCCCCTCCCTCTCCAACTTCTGAATCCCAGCCTCAAGGATTTTGTTTTTATTGAAAGTGCTGCCTGCACTCCGATTTGAGGGCGTCTTTGAAGTACTCGTGCATTGATCCTGGGATACCCGGGGGGAGATGCAGGGACTGTCAGACAACAGGAGGGGAGCTCTGGGAGGGAGTGGGCTTTTTTGACTGGAAGGGATTTGTTGGTAGCTGTGTTCTCCAGAGAGAGAAGAAATAAAGAGACTAAATTGTGGGAAAGGCTCAGTTATTATCGTAAGGATCCTGCCATTTGTTTTCCTGTGGAGTGCCGGCACCCTTGTTATGAAAGTCATCAGTGTGCTTTTCCCTGACTGATGCTAATACATATAGAGCCCTGCACCTTCCCCAGTGCTTTGCACATAATGGGCACTCAATAAATACTGGCTGAATGGGTAAATAAACGGGTACCAACGCATGGATTATGTTAATATATATGCATAGGAAAACCAGAATCACAAAGAAAGGAATCATGTTCAACTCCTAGCATATCCAGAGATATTTGTACCCAAGTAAACCTGCCAAGAGTGTGAGTGATATGAAAAATGACCGCGTTCTTCTTTTTTCTTCCTCTTAAATCTTTTCCTCCTTCCCTGTGCTTATGACTCACACCATTGCAGCTGCTTGGACACTTGTCAGGGGGCGAGCAGGGCATGAGTAGAGCAGCAGACCTTTCTTCAAGACTTGACCACTGGATTCTGCCCAGAAACTGATGCATCTGGCCTAACACTAAATGTTTGTGTCTAGATATGTAACATGTATGTATATGCATGTAGATACCCTACCACATACAACTTGGGGTCTAGATGAGGTAACTGAGAAGTGGACTGAAAAAAAAAAAAAAAAAAGACAGATAACCTGCCAAGTACTCTATTCTATAGGTCATCTTAGTTGTGAGACTGTGGAATATTGTCACAGAAGAGTTCTTGAAGAAGCTGGTTCCCCATGTAGGTATGACACAAAACTCAATTTTGCTACTGGACAGATTAAGAGTAATAATTACCGTTTATTGAGAACCTACTGTGTGCCAGGAACTGGTCTAAGGACTTTATATGCATCAAATATTTAATTCTGTGTGGAAACATTGTTGGCCTTGGGAACCAGCTTCACTCCTGAAACTCCAGTGTGTAGAGTCCTAAAGCTGGGCGGTTCTTGTCCTCATTTGCTTGGGGTTGGTGCACTGAGGCAGACGAGTGGGTTGAAACTGACTGGGGTCTTCTCACGTTCTCGTGTGTTCACCAGGAAGACATCAGGGCAGTGATGGGAAGGGATCTGGCTAGTCTAAGAGCACTTGTAGCAGTTAGGAGGGTCACGATGAATTTTTAGAGGGTGAGAAAAAGCCACTTTTACTTAGAATTTTTATGTCCTACTTCGAAGGGGGAAAATGATTTAAATTGGCTTGCAAAATGAGGCACAACTTGAAGCAGGAGACATAAAAATAAAATCAAGATCCAAAGGGGTAAAAGAAAATTAAAGAATAGATATTTCAAGGTGGTTGAGATGAATTAGTTACTGCATTTGAGCACTGAATTTGTCTCTGAAGTTTTGAAGAGTGGAGACAAAAAGATGTGATTATACAGTTCTCCTCTAAGAAAGGAAAACATAAACTCTTTCAGAGAGACAAACTTTTTCTTGGCACTGAATTTATCATGTGCTTTTTCATTTCAGGGGCATTGGATAACATAATGGACAGGGCTTTCAACTGTTCTTTTACAAAAAGCCCTAAACGATTGTTTAAGTGGATGTTTCTTATATCCACCCTCTGTAAAAGCTGGGGGCATAAATCTTCAGCGTGTGAAGAGGTTTCTGTAAGAAGCTGAATTACTGTGAGGGACAAATGTTGCTTTGTGTTGATCCAATTTAGTATATGTCTAAAACAGAGAATCTAGCAGAATGGCTAGTTAATCTGCACATTAAGCCATCTCCTTCTGCTATCAGATGTCTTAAATGAGCCTTTGGCAAGAGTTGGATACTAATCAGTTCATGGTTGAGCTCTCCGCCGGCAGTACCAGACTTCCCCAGTGTTAATTGGAGAGGGTTCCACGGGTTTCGGATACAAGAGCGGGAGGAGGAAGGCAGAGTTGAGTTCTGCTGCTCAATCTTAAGAACCTGATTTGCATTCTTTCCCACTAGAGCTCAGTCCCCTCTTCCAGCAGAGTGCCAGCAAGAAAGGTAATTATTTTTCCTTAAGAGGAGCCGTTAATCTGCTAAGTACTTGATAGAAACTTCAGAGTTCTGGGCCATCTATAGGAAATAAGATTTAGACCTGAAGGTTTTTTAATGGTAACTATTATCAGCTATCTGTCCAGGGTTATCTTGGAAGGCAGAAGAATATGTGGCCAAGTGTTGGAGTCAGGGGGACAGACCTGTGTTAAGTCCCATTCCCCTACCTTCTAGGTTTGTTGTCTTGGGTGTGTTGTTTAACATTTCTAAGTAAGCTTTGATTTTCTTGGTTTAATAGGATAATGCATATAAAGTGCTCAGCACTGTGCCTGGTACTTGAGCGCTCAATACATTTTCTTGATGGTGATGGTAATGATTTATTAATGTTTTTTTTTTTTTTTTAATCTACCTTCTTTCCTTAACTATCCATGCAAACTCATGTGTCTTAGGTTTTTTTGAGACATGGTCTCACTCTGTTTCCTGGGCTAGAGTGCAGTGGCATCATCATGATTCACTATAACCTCAAACTCCTGGGTTCAAACAGTCCTCCTGCCTCAGCCTTCTGAGCAGCTGGGACTATAGGCATGAGCCACCACACCTGGCTAACCTTTGTATTTTTTTTTTTTTTTGTAGAGATGGGAGTCTTGCTGTGTTGCTCAGGCTGGTCTCCAACCCCTGGCTTCCTCCCAAAATGCTGGGATTATAGGAGTGAGCTGCCATGGCTGGCCTGATTTATTAGTGTTTGAGGGTCTGCCCCACCAAGTTCATAACCAATGAAGACATAAGAGTGTGTCTTAGGGTGTCAAGGAGCCCAGCATGGAGAAACTAGGAATATGTGTGTCCTGGAAGCAGCTACTCCAAGATTATTAGCTAGGGAAACGGGGAGAGTTGGCCACCTCCACCCCTTTTCCTGCCCCTGCCCCCGGATCTGGTAATTCACTCTGCCTTCTCAGGGAGGAGTGAGTCAGGAGGATGAAAGAAGAACTTCAAAACCACGAAAAGCTTTCAGAATCATTGGCTAATTTGTAAAAATAGTTTGTGCTTCCTATGTGCAAGAGCCTCATCTAGAGGTTTTCACATAAAATACCTCCTTTTACTCTCACAACAATTGTATAAGGCAGGTCCTATTGTATAAGGCAGGTCTCCAACCCCTGGCCTCAAGTGATCCTCCTCACTCACTCCTCCTTGAAAAGGAAGAGTGAATTACCAGATCCGGGGGCAGGGACAGGAAAAGGGGTGGGGGTGGCTGAATATTAGTTTGGGCATGGGACATAGGTGTTCCATTCAAATGATATAATTTTTATTGTTCTGAAATGGCCAATGCTGAATATATCCTCATAGTAATGGTTCTGTTAAGGTGAGGTAAAGTGTCTCCCCACAAGCAATAGCTTCTCATTTATAGCCATCTCTTTTTAAACATTATACAAATGATGATCGTGGCACATCTTTGACACTTAGTCAGTACTCGGCTGCCTCTAAAGTACCTGCCCAGTTCAAGATAATAAAACGACGTCATCAGCAGACAGGGCACTCCTGTTTCCTCTAACCGGTGCGTGCAGCTCATTTGTCTAATTAGCTGTGCCAAGTTAACTGAGCTTCGGAGCGGGTATCAGAACACAGCCCACATTTCAGGATTGGTGCTTCTGCTGTTATCATCACTCTTGTCTTCTGGGATGTTGCAGGCTTTGAGAAAGCATTAACAACCTGGGTGTGTAAGGAGGGTGTGCAGTTTGGTTGTAGTGGGAGCCAGGCCATGGAGCCAAAGCCTCTCCTCTAATTTTGTTCACACACACCATGTAAAACCTTAGTCTTCTAAAACTTAGTTCCTCTGGGCTTCATTTTTGTTTTTGTTTGTTTATTTTTCATTTTGAAACATACTTGAAAATATTTAATAGTATCAATCTCATGAAGTTGTTGGGAAGATTAAGCAAAAATGCAAAGAAGGCATATAGCATGGTGCCTGGCATATAGGAGACCCTCAGTAAATGCCAGTTGTTATCACTATTATAAAATGGGGATAATAGTACCTGCCTTATACAATTGTTGTGAGAGTAAAAGGAGGTATTTTATGTGAAAACCTCTAGATGAGGCTCTTGCACATAGGAAGCACAAACTATTTTTACAAATTAGCCAATGATTCCGAAAGCTTTTCGTGGTTTTGAAAGTTGTAACAAAAGAGTTTAATAAGCTGTGTCGTTTTTAGAAGTCTGTCTTTTGCCAAAGGTCACTCTTGGAGTTTGTAGCTTTGGGGATAGTGTGGACATGAGCAGATACTGTCCTGGGATCCAGATTGGGGAGCAGACCCTGCATCTCAGAATGTGAGTGACATTGCACTTGGATTGGCCTCAGTATTCTATGAAAGAGTTCACAATGTATGGTGGTGTTTGTTTTTAACTTTTAAAGATAGGAATTTACAAATATTCACAGTAGAAAAAAATAACCACCAACTTCAACAGCTATAAATATTTTACTGATCTTTTTTCGTTCTCTTCCCTCTACTGGACACACACATGTACTTTTTTTCTTCTGGAATAGTGTAAAGCATATCCCAGATGCCGTATCATTTCACCGTTAAATACTTTAGTATGCATCTTTAACTGATAAGCATTTTTTAAACATAACCATGATTGTTTTCTTAGCTCATTTCTTGATGAGATGAAGTAGGATGCAGTGGTAATCAGTGGTGGAATGCTTGTGCCAAAACTGAGCATTTTTATGCAAAATATTAAATTTACTTCAATTCAGCAAGTATGTTAATATCTTTTATGTACAAGGCACTGCATGTATAGCACATGCAGATGAATAAGGCAGTTAGTCCCTGGCCCTGGGAAGACTCCCATGGAAGGTCCATAAGACATACATACAAATAACCAAAGTTCAAGGCGGTTCAAATAAAATCCTTAGAGAGCAGGGAACCTGGCAGGTGGTAGGATTTGTTGAATAAATAGTAGAGGTGTGACATGCTGAGCCAGTTCAAAGGAGGCACATTCCCTGTGGAGCAGGAGAGGCTACAGAGAAGAGGTGTGTGCGTGATAGGCCTTGAGGAAGGGCACACTCTCTGCAAACAATTTTTGAAATTGTAAAACAACATTACAGGACAATTTCTATACATGCACCAAACAAAAAAGAAATGAGAACCCACCTGTACTCCTACCATTCTGACATAGTGGAATCATACCTTCCCCAAGGTTGTAAGTCTGGAGTCCACCTACAAGGCTGGTGGATAATGCAGATCAACCTGCACCTTGTAAGTTCGCAGGCCAAGAATCCACTTGTTTCTGTTTGTCTTTGTGTTAAAGCTGAGGCCTCCTTTTCTGGGGCCTACGTAAAGTTCGTTTTAACAGAGAATAAGAAGACAGTTGAAATCAATGAAGAGATTTTTCTTTCCTTCCAAGCTGGAATCCCTACAACTAGATGCACACAGAGCGCAAGTCCCCTGTATTCTCATTTCGCTATGTTTGAACATGTAGATTTAAACAGATCCATTTTAGAGTGGAGGATGGAGTAGAGTGGGAGAATCAGTTCAGTTTATTTTTTCGGCAACTTACTGAGCAGGTGTCCCGGGTGCTGAGGCAGAGGGAGCAGCAGGAAGGGAGGCAGAGGAACTGGAAGTGCAGGAGTGATTAGGGCATGGCGAGAGGTGCCGTCTGAGTGGAGCC
>NW_012151829.1:1110407-1121278 GCF_000956105.1 Propithecus coquereli
GATATATAATGTGATGTTTTGATATATGTATACCTGTGGAATGGCTAAATCAAGCTAATATATCTATTACCTCAAATACCTATTTTTTGTGATAAGAACATTTAAAATCTATTCTCTTAGCAGTTTGCAAGTATACAATACATTGTTATTAACTGCAGTTACCCTGTTGTTCCGTAGACCTCTTGTACTTATTCCTCCTGTCTAACTGAAATTTTGCATCCTTTGACTAATATTCATCCCTCCCAGTCCCTGGTAACCACCATTTTACTGTCTGCTTCCATGAGTTTGACTTTTTTAGGTTCCATGTATAAATGAGATCATGCAGTTTTTGTCTTTCTGTGTCTGGCTTGTTTCACTTAACAGTGTCCTCCAGGTTTATCCATATTGTTGCAAATGACAGGATTTCATTCTTTTTCAAGGCTACATAGTATTTTGTTGTATGTATGTACCACATTTTCTTTATCCATTCATCTGTCGAACACTTGGGTTGGTTCCATGTCTTGGCTGTTGTAAATAATGCCTCAGTGAACATCTACCATCTTTCATCATAATTTTAACAGCCTTCAAAAGGTGCCACTTGCGGAGAATATACTCAGGAGGTGGAATTAAACCATGAAGGATCAAAGGGTCTGTAATCTGTTAGGATTGCAAAATAGAAGTCCCCACAGGCAGCTTCGTTGTGTTTGATTGCACTGGTCAGTCAGACTGAGGTGAAGGCCTGTAGGAGCTGTCTTCTGGGTCAGAGTCCTCGGGGTGGTAACTTAGCAGCATCATTGCCAGCAAGGCATTCAGTGTTGCTAAAAATCATTATGCCAGTCAGTGGTACTTAGGAAATAGGAAGTTTAGGAGACGGTGAGTTTGGTTTATCTGAAATGAAGGATGTACATGAAAGGTGGTAGAAAGTATACAGCCCTGGGTTCAGATCTGCCACACTTGAGACAGATAGGCAAGTAATAACCTCTTGAAAACTCCATCTCCTCAGAAATGAGAACCATGAATAGTAATTCACAAATATATACATGTGTGTACATACATGTGTGTGTGTGTACATACATATACATAGGCACACACCCCCACACCAAGCACCAGTCTAAGCGCTTCAAGTTCAGTATATTTTAACTCTTAATCTTTACAATAACTTTACGAGGTAGTTACAGTTATTGTCCCCATTTTTGCAGATGAGGCACCAGAGATCTGCGTAATCTTCCTAAGGCTACACAGCAAGTAATGGCAGAGCCAGGACTTGAACACAGTTTGGCTGCAGACCCCTACTCTTCACCCCTGCTCTTAACCGCCTCATAATTTGTTGTGCAGGTTAATGTGGTGACACAAAGGAAGGGTCTTAAGCAGTGTGCTTGAGATGGAGTTGGGGTTTCACAAGTAACAGCCGCTGCCGCTGCCTGCGGACAGTTGATGTTCCGCATTCCAGGGTGGTCTTGCCGTATGCACGGCCAGTCAAGTCTGTCCTTTCCGTATTAGATGACTCGGTTGTCCTGGTCTCCGCCCACATTGCTTTTGGGTCAGCATCCAAAATTGGACGTGAGAGGCCGGGCGCGGTGGCTCACGCCTGTAATCCTAGCACTCTGGGAGGCCGAGGCAGGCGGATTGTTTGAGCTCAGGAGTTCGAGACCAGCCTGAGCAAGAGCAAGACCCCGCCTCTACTAAAATTAGAAAGAAATTAATCGGCCAACTAAAAATATATAGAAAAAATTAGCCGGGCATGGTGGCGCATGCCTGTAGTCCCAGCTACTTGGGAGGCTGAGGCAGAAGGATCACTTGAGCCCAGGAGTTTGAGGTTGCTGTGAGCTAGGCTGACGCCACGGCACTCACTCTAGCCCCGGCAAAAAGAGTGAGACTCTGTCTCAAAAAAAAAAAAAAAAAATTGGACATGAGAAAAGGATCTGAAATCTTGGATGTGGGGTCATTTGAGTATTCCTTGTCTTATGCACATGGTGGCGTAAACACATTTCAGTGGTGCGTGTCCCACAGCCACTCGTTGCTAGGCTGGCCTGCGGTATGTTGGCACCGTGCTCGGGGCCAAGGCATCCCCCGTCAGGGTGGCTGGTGGGGTCCTTCCCGGCTCTGGCGTTCCGGCAGCCTGTGGTACGTCTCTGCAGCGCCACGTCACAGCAGGACGTGCTCCCGTGGACGGGCACAGGCAATTAAATGCTTGCGAAGATGACATTTGAGGGAATTAGGATTTTGAGTTCTTTCCATTTCCTGGCCCACTGGATCATTCTTAGAGAAATCGTGATGTTATAAATTCCATTAAAAGTGTAAATCACAGAAGAACAGTTCCTTGACCTCAGCAATTTATAATCTGTGTGAGTCATAAATAAAAGCAACATTAAGTAAAACTAAACTGTTTGATCAAGGTGATGCAGATAATGATTGTATTGATAAATGGAAAGTTCTCTTTGGGTAGAATTATTTTTCTCCTAGAAGGCAAAGTGCTACAGACAAAAAACGTAGCCTTTTCTAAAAGACTTAGCATTAAGGCAGTGAACGTTTATTGAGTGCCTACTGCATATAAGGCTGTGTATTTATAGCTCGGGGATGGGACCTTAAGCACAGAGTGATCATGGAGTGGGATAACTGGAATGCAAAAGTACATCGCTGACTTGTGGGAGCACAGAGACAAAGTGTCACTTCTGGGGACCCAGGACCCAGGTGATGTTGGAGAATGAGTGGCAGTTTGCAGGGCATTCCAAACAGGTCACCATGGTGGTGTGAGACTGCGGTGCCTGGAGGACCTCAGGTAATTAGGTGTGACACTCAGAGGGAGTGGGGAGAGGAGAGGAGGCTACAAAGGGCCTCCGACACCAGTTCCTTGGCAAGTATGGGGAAGCCTTGGGCCCAGTGAGGACAGAAACATGGAGTTGCAGAAACGGACTGACTCAAAGGAGGGGTTTTTATGCAAGTGAGGAGCAACAGGACTGTGGCAGAGGTGGGGGGATGCTAGGAGAGCGCTTTCCTCCCACCCCCATCAGAATTTGGGCCAGGCAGGGAGGTGGCGTGCTCACAAGAGCAGGGCCAGGTTCCCAGTACGATGGGTGAGTCACATGTGGCAGTGAAAAGAATATCCTTTGGGAGTTTGAGGATGGGGAGTGTTTATTGACCACTGAACACAGATCAGGTAGAAAAAGTCAGAGGAACGGTAAAGTAACGATAAGAACATAGAGGGGGAATGATGGCCTGAGGGCCTTGTCTTTTGGGCATGGCCAAAGATGGCAGGAACCTAAGCCATGATGGGCTTGATGGACCTGGGATTCTAGAATACTCTGGGGTGGGGTTTTCCAGTGGGAGCTTTGGAGGTCTGTGGGATTGTTTATCATTCCAGAGACAATCTTAGTAAAGCATGGACACTGAGCTTCTTAAGAGATCCTTCTCAGAAGACTTTAACTTCTTGGAGAAACTGACAGCAGACCCCAGCCCTACAAAAAAATCAAGACTCTGGCTGAGGACATTGGCTTCTGGCATTGGGAGGTTCTCTTGGGAATATGTAGGGCAATGTTTTGCAAATTTTATCAAACCACTCTTGTATGATCCCATGTAATGCAGAGACTGATTTCTTTCTCTGTAGTCTGGTAGGGTAGGCATTTAGTCGTCAACACAAGAGCAGTATTTGTCTCGTTCCTTTTGCTAATTCTTGGTATGTTGCTCTGTCTAATTATGTTTTCATCCTGGCCTTTCTCTGTCTTGTTCAGAACCAGACTACCAGGTGTACCTGAATGCGTCTAAGGTCCCCGGGTTTGCAGACGATCCCACAGAGCTGGAATGCCGGGTAGTGAACATGAAGAGCGCGGAGGCAGGTGTCCGTTTTACTGTTTCCTGGTACTACAGGATGAACCGGCGCAGTGACGATGTGGTGACCAGCGAGCTTCTTGCAGTCATGGATGGGGACTGGACACTAAAATATGGAGAGAGGAGCAAGCAGCGGGCCCAGGATGGAGAGTTTCTTTTTTCTAAGGAGCATAGAGACACGTTCAATTTCCGGATCCAAAGGACTACAGAGGAGGACAGAGGCAATTATTACTGTGTCGTGTCTGCCTGGACCAAACAGCGCAACAGCAGCTGGGTGAAGAGCAAGGATGTCTTCTCCAAGCCTGTCAACATATTTTGGGCATCAGAAGGTAGGAGCTGTATTTTTGTTCTTTATCCATTTTTGTTTTGTTTTTGCTGAAGTCATCCCACCATGTGCTTTCAGATGCACAGTTGCCCTGTAGGTTCCTCACACCGGGAATCCGTGGCCTGGACATTAGTCACCATGCGACCCTCTACACCCTCTTTGGACTCACAGCAACCCCACATATCCCCAAATCCCAAGGAGAGCACTCTAGAACTCACTGCCGTCAGCCAAATCTCCTGCTTCCTGAACTTTATCTCTGTATGTTCCTTTTCTCTGGCTTGCATTAAACATTACCTCTCTGGGGACACTTTCCCCTGGATCTCTCCTAAGTGGTGGCACCTCCTTCCCACCTGCCTCATGTAACTGGGCCTGGAGGTGGGGCAGGTGCCCTCCCTGTTCCCCACTGTAGCTTCCAGATCATTTTCCTTCACCCCTAAATATGTCCAGCCTCGAGTCTCATGTCATCAGACCATACCACCCCCTCTCAGTGCTGTTGCCTGTTGACTCCCAGGTCCTCCTCTGTTCATCCTTTGAAGATGTTAGCTTTTGTTTCCCAGCCACTCTCTCTAATACAACTCCTATCTTGCTAAGTTCATGATCCATGTAGAGCTCTGGGTCATGCTAGAATCACCCCAGGAGCTTTAAAAAAAAAATTACTGATGCTTGAGTCCCACCACAAATTCTATTTTAGTTGGTCTAAAGTGTAGGCAGTCTGGGCACTGGAGTATTTAAATGCTGCCATGGTAATTCTCATGTGCAGCCAAGGTTGAGAGCCCTAAAATACATAATCCTATCATTCTCTGTCCCTTGTCCTCCTCTCTCTAGTCCTCATATCCCTATCCTGTCTTCACTCCCGTGCTCATACCCTACATGAGACTATCCCTTCTGGTAACTTCAACCCCTCCCTAGTCTATTGTAAGCATCCTGTTCTCTAAACACATCTGTCTTTCCAGATCACTCCCTCTAGTTCTCCAGCAACAACCTCTGACCTAACTGGGACCAACAGTCTACTAATCATATCCCCAACATTGTCCTTCACTACCATTGTGTCCTCACTTCTCTTTTACCTGGGGTGACCATTTGCTCAGGGTAGTCCAGTTTACACCTATGGTCCTGGTGTGATTATTATAGGTCCCTCTTTTATTCTGAGATGTGTTCTGGGGTTGGAGGAGGGGTAAGTTAGCTGGTCACCTATTGCCACACAGCCTAAACTCCCAGCCAGTCACAATCACTCCCTTGCATACACCCTTCACTCCCTTGCCTCTGTCTCCGTTTGCATGACACTCTGGCTAAGCCACAGCCCAGTTCAAAGCCAACTGTCTGCCACCTCCCTACCTGTTTCTGGTTGGAGAAAAACATTCAAATATGTTGACTGGCCTCACTTTAAAGTTGTGATCACTTACGTCCAGTGGGCTCTCAAAGCTGCCTGGGAATCATTCTGCATTTCCTTAATCTGTTTACCTCCCCGCTTTCCGAAGGGATTGTTACATATCACTTTCTCCTCTGCAAAACCTCCTCCTCCAGCCTCTCTCTCAGCTATTGGTCCTGCCTCCTATTTCCCTAAAAAAATAGAAACCATCAGGAGAATTCCCGTTCCCTGCCCCCCTGTGCTGAGCCCATGTCCCTCGGCTCCTGTCCTAGCAGAGGCCAGTCCCCCTCTGGCCTCTCTCTTGTGTCTTCAATATTCCTCCCTCTTCCGGGCCTTTCCCACTGGCCTGTCAACAGGCTGTTAGATCTCAGATATATTTTTTTAAAAAGCTAAACTACTTGTTCTCGCTTCCCCTCCATCTTTGTCTCCCATACCTTCTTGCCCACCTATTATTCTCTTTCTTTTTATGGCAACAATATTTGATTTATCTGTACTCGATGTCCCCAGTTTTTCTCCTCTTACTCTCTCTGATATCTACTGTATTCCAGTGCCCAGACTGCGTACCTTCCCCTGCTGCTTGTGTTAAGATTACCAGTGGTCAACATAATGCAAAATCCAGTCGGTTATCTTACTTGAGTTAGCAGCATTTAGCACAGGCCATCGTTCCCTCCTCCTGGAGATACTTTGCTTTTTCTCTTGGCTTATGGAACACCAGGGCTTTATTCGAACCTCACTGGCTACTTCCTCTCAGCCTCCTTTGCTGGTTCCTGTTCATTTTCCCAACACTCAAATATTAGACTGCCTCTGGACACAGTCCTTGGACTTCTTTTCTATTTAACCTCACTCCTCTGGTAATGTCCTCTAATCTCGTGAGTTTAAGTGCCATTTATACACCAGTGACTCCCAAATTTACATGCCTACCCCAGACCTCTTTTCAGAACTCTTGGCTCAATAGTGTGTTGCCTTCTTGACACCTCTACTTGTCTAATGGGCATCTCAAACTTCTGTTCAAAGGGATGCTTCCCTTCTCTGCCAGCTCTCTTCTCTCAGCTCTAACACCATTGTTTTAGTTGTTCAGACCAAAACCTTCATCCCTGACTCCCCGTTCTTTGTAACCACTTCTCACACTCTGCCCTTTCTGAGCCACCACAGTCTCTTGCCCGGCTCATAGCACTCGCCCCCTAACTGGTCTCCTCACTTGTGCCCTTGCACACAGCAGCTACAATGATCCTGTTAAAATGTAAGTGACATGAAACTCCTTTGAAGCCTCCCCATCTTGCTCAGAGCAAAGCCCGGCATCCTTTCAGTGGCGTTGGATGTGCTGTGCTGACCGGCCCCGTTCCCTTCTGACCTCGCTTGCCGCTCTCCCCAGCGCCCACTCCGCTCCGGCCACTCTGCCCTCCCACGGTGCCTCACGTGCGCCGGGCCTGCTGCTGCTGCCGCCTCGTAGCTTTCCACCTGCTGTTCCCTCTGCCCAGAGTGCTTTTCCTGAGATGGACAGGACCTGCTCCCTCACCTCCTTCAATTCTTTTTTAAAGGTTGACTGGCCACTCTATCTAAAATTGGGACTTCCCCCATATACAAACCCATACTTTTTCTCTTCCTTACCTGGTTTATTTTCGCTTAAACATTTATCACCATCTAACCATCCTCCATATTTCACTTATTTATTTTGCTTATCTTCTTCCACCAGCGTATGAGGCAGGGATTTCTATATGTGTTTGTCCAACCATCATCATATTCCCAGCACCTGGAATATGGAAGGCTCTCGATAAGTACATGTCTCATTCACAAGTGGATGAGCAGACTCACAGGAGAATCAAGAAAGAATGTGCTGGCTCAGGGGAACCTCAGAAATCAGTGATTCTGGAGAGAGTGTAACATACATGTTCTGCTAATAGGTTTGGTGGCACCAATGTTCTAAGAAACCCCAATATAAAAATCTCATAACTGGACAGATTATAGAGTTAATCATCTTATAAAAAAAGAATGTGTCTAATTCATTTATTCATCCATTCAACAAATATTTAAGTACCTTCCAAGTGCCTGACATTGTGCTACTATAATAGATGAATTCTAATGTGTATATGCATAGGGATTATGGTTTTGACAGAGAAGCGGGGAGTAATACGCTTAAACCTAAAGTTAGTGTAGCCATAGACACTTGTCAAAATGTCAAAACATTTCTGAAGTTAAAGTGTAAACCAAGTGGAAACGATTAGATCTGCAAATACATATGCTGTGGGCATTTTAGTAATAAATCTGTTCTATGATGTCACCATCATATGATCAAACAGAGAGAACTCATTTCTCCCTTCCTCCCTGCACTCTACAGAGCCTCTGGGGAGGAGAGGCAAATGGTATGGCCAAGAGCCTGGCCTGGGTGTCGGGTCCAACCTTGTCTTTCCCAGCTCGCCGAGCGTGCACGCCACCTCCCACCCTTGGAACACCAGATTCTCTCTCTTGGTAAAACTTCTCAAGGACTTGCTTGAAAATCCTTAAAACCAAATTCTCAGTGTTGCTTCTTTCTCCTCTCGTACCCATTAAATCATTTCAGTGTGGTGGTTTTCAGCCTGCTCGCAGATACACACGATTTTCTTTCTGAGTTTCCAGCTTTCCGTAAGTGCTATTGTGTGGCAATTTGCAAATAAATTCCTATTTCCTTGACATTTTGCTTTTAGTAGCATATTCATTTTAACTGATCCTGTTGGAATTCACCTCCCTCTGGCACTTCATTCCAGATTCCGTGCTTGTGGTGAAAGCGAGGCAGCCAAAGCCCTTCTTTGCTGCAGGAAATACATTTGAGATGACTTGCAAAGTGTCTTCCAAGAATATTAAATCGCCACGCTACTCTGTTCTCATCACGGCGGAGAAGCCTGTTGGGGACCTCTCCAGTCCCAACGAAACCAAGTACATCATCTCCCTGGACCAGGATTCTGTGGTGAAGCTGGAGAATTGGACAGATGCATCGCGGGTGGATGGTGTCGTGTTAGAAAAAGTGCACGAGGATGAATTTCGCTATCGAATGTACCAGACTCAGGTCTCAGATGCGGGGCTGTACCGCTGCATGGTGACAGCATGGTCTCCTGTCAGAGGCAGCCTTTGGCGAGAAGCAGCAACCAGTCTCTCCAATCCTATTGAGATGGACTTCCAAACCTCAGGTGAGCAGGAGCCCTGTTGAATCATAGATTGAGCTAGAAGAGACCCTAGGGTTTTGGTCAGATGCCCTCATTTTTCAAAACAGCTTTATTAAGATGTAATTCATATGCCATACAGTTTACCCATTTAAGGTACATAATTCAATGGTTTTTCATATATTCACAGAGTTATGTGATCGTCACCACAATCAATTTTAGAACATTTTTATTACACCCAAAAGAAACCCTGGGCTCCTTGGCCGACACCCTCCAATCATACCCCCCCCATTCCGCCTCAACCACTGACTTCTGTCTCTATAGATTTGCCTATTATGGACGTTTTACATATGTAGAATATGTAATATGTGGCCTTCATGTCGGGCTTCTTTTACTGAGCATGTTTTCAGGGTTCATCCGTGTTGTAGCATGTATCAGTACTTTATTTTTATGACTGAATAATATTCTGTTGTATGGTTACACCACATTTTGTGTGTCTGTTCATCAGTTGATGGACATTTGGTTGTTTCTAGCTTTTGACTAGTATAAATGATGCTGCTATAAGCACATTCATGTGCAAGTTTTTGTGTGAATGTATGTTTTCATTTCTGCCCTCATTTTTAAAAAGTAAACTAAAACTCAGCTACTTCAGAACATGGTGGAGTATAAAGAGAGGAGGGAATTGAGCCTCCCGAGGGGTAAAATGATCTGCCCAAAGTGGAGGATTCAGAGCTAAGACCCCAGTCTTCTCCAGGCCCATAGCTTTCCACTCTTAGGGGCCTCTAGGACTAAAGATGTTGACCACTATTCTTCGCCCAGCTAATCAGAGCAATATTTGCGTACAGGGGATAAGTATCCCAATATGATTCCTCAGCTGCTTTTGGATTGAAAAAGAGTTCCTATAAATTAGTTGAGTCACCAGAACTGCTGTGGTGTGGATAAATATATCTGTCAACCTGGTTTATTAAGAATAGTTATTAGTGGTGTTTATGAGAAAGTTAATTAAAAGAAGGACCTTTTTATGTGTATTGCGAAATGATTTTATCTTTGGTAAGTAGAATATTTTTGTCTAAAAGCAGAAAGATCCACTTTTTTAAATGGCATAAATACAAGGTATTTATTCTCAAAAAGAAATATTTCTTACTCATCTATGTTATTAAGATCATGTGACAAGTCTGTTTGTGTATGTGTGTATATTTCAGCAGGAAGATGATTTAAGAGTTTTTAAGCCCTAGTCTTATTTAGAATATCAGTGTGAAGGATTATCATTTGTGGGTTTTAGATTAAATGCGCTTTGGGTTCCAGTTAGAAATTTCTGAATGTATAAATTCATACGCATCTGTAAAAATTCAGATATTAATTGAATTAGTATAATGAATGCAAGATATTTGTTGAATTAAATCATTAGCATTTATATAAAAGGTAAGCTAGATTCTAAAAAGTTTGTTTTTTATTAATATTATAGTATATAGTGAAATAATTATCTAGCATCTCTTAACCTTTAAATTAATAAAGGACAAATATTGATTTAAGCCCTTAGAATTGGAAAGACCAGAGAAAGCATAGGTCTCCTTTATTGTGTATCTGTTTGTTTTTAATAAAGCTGTAATGAGATACAATTCATATACCATAAAATTCTCCCATTTAAAGTATACAATTCAGTGGTTTTTAGTATATTCAGAATTGTGCAACCATTACCACTATCTTATTCCAGAATATGTTAATCACCCCAAAATGAAACCCCATTCCCATTAGTAGTCATTCCATGGCCTTGGCCCACAATCACCAAGTTACTTTCTGTCGCTGTAGATTTGTCTCTTCTGGATATTTCATATGTATTGAGTCATATGTGGACTTTGTGACTTCTTTCACGTAGCATAATGTTTTCAAGGTCCATTCGTGTTGTAGCATGTATCAATACTTCATTCATTTTTATGGCTGAATAATATTTCATTGTATACCAGATTTTGTTTATCCATTTATCTGTTGATGGGCATTTAGATTATTTCCACTTTTCGGCTATTATGAATAATTCTGCCATAAAAATTGTTATTGGAAAATAATCTCCCATTCTGTGGGATATCTTTTCACTTTCTAAGTGATGTCCCTTGAAGCACCAAAATTTTAAATTTTGATGAAGTTCGATTTCTGTTTTTTCCTTTTGTTGCTTGTATTTTTGGTATCATATCTAAGAAATCTTTGTCTAGTCTAAGGTCGTGAAGATTTATGCCTATGTTTT
>NW_012151829.1:1122993-1155555 GCF_000956105.1 Propithecus coquereli
TAATAAAGTAGAAGGAAAAGAATCATCTACAGTTCTATAGACTATTAATTTGTGTTGTTCATCTTCCTAGAATTTTTCCCTCGGGTGTGTTCTTCATGACTTTGAGACCAGGCTGTATGTACAATTCTCTGACCTGCTTTTCTCCCCTTTAATGTTACAAGATAAGCACTTTCCATATTATAGCAAATGCTAGGTAAATATCAACTTTAATACTATACATATAGAATTTGCTTAACCGTTACGCTATTGATGGACATGCAGATGGTCTGCAATTTTTGCTGTCAAAAAATACTGCCATTAACAGCCCTTTTTTAGAGGCCCTAGTTGGAACATGGTTTGTGTCAATGTTTGTATTTAAAAGCTAAGTGGCTCTTACACTCTCTGCAGACCAGGAATTGGGGAACCCCTAGTGACTCTGGGCATTCACTTAACTTCTCTGTGCCGTGGTCTGCCGTCTGTGAAGTTACCCAGACAAATCCTCTCACAAAAACAGCATTACCACAGAAATTGACCATAATGAAAATATTTCTAAGCCTGGGATAAAAATGACCCATATTAACAGTGAGCTGTTGATTTCATCAGAAGGAAATCCACCACTGTGAATGGCTCACCACAATGCAGTCCTTCTCCTGCAGTGCTTGTCCGCACAAACGCTCTGTTGATAGCCCCAGCCCATAGGGGATATGAGAACTATAACTTGTGACCCAGGAGGCATTTGGGGTTTTCTTTGGAAATATAAAGAAAAAGTGAAATTTGTCCAAATTAGGTAAATCTTTCTTTGCGGTTTCAAATTAAGTAAATAGAAACATAAATCCATTATGAGGATTTCTTAATATTTTGTCAGTTTGTGTTCTCTTAGAAAGGGCCTGAATGCTTTAAGAAAGCCCCTCAGTGAGTTCTGTTTGTTACCGTGAGATTTCTCCCCAAGGTTGCTACTGACCTGTACTCGCTCACAGGTGGCCGTGCATGGCATAAGTCCCCCAGTCATCACAGAGCCACCTCGGAGCAATCCACCTAATCCTGCCCCACCTCGCTGCTGCGGGCAGAGCATTTCCGGGGTCTCCAGACCCGAGGGAGCCAGGGCTGAGAGCTGAGTTAACTGAAGGAGATGATGTCCAGAAGTGGGTCAAGTTTCCTTGTCGTCTTTGCCGTCACCCCATTCCGTTCCCCATTTCCCGGAACTGCCATTCCGTCATGTTCTGTATCCCCCAGAGTTAAGTCTGCCGCTGCTGCCCCCTGGCTAATCAGAACTCTCAGCAGTTCCCACCCTCCTAGGGCTCCGTATTCTATAGCCATCCTTCACCTTTCTCCCAGGGAAACAAAATTACTCATGTACTTACTTAGCAAAGCAATCTGATGAATTCATCTTATTAGTCATCGTGTTGAAGGGACACTGTAGCCCTTTCAATTAATTGCCTCACTGGATGGCATGACAGTTTACTCTCTCTATCATGGTCATTTCTTCTGAAAGTTTAACAAAATGCTTTGGGGTACTTTTTCATTTCTGATAATCTGAACAAGAAAGTAGTGATACCTGTATTCTTTTTTTTTTTTCTTTTTGAGACAGAGTTTTGCTCTGTTGCCCAGCTAGAGTGCAGTGGCGTCATCATAGCTCACTGCAACCTCAAACACCTGGGCTCAAGCCATCCTCCTGCCTCAGCCTCCCGAATGATACCTGTATTTTTAACTTACGGTGAATTTTAGAATCAGCGTCTGGGGCCATCTATCCTTGTTTCCCAGGAAACCCAGGGGGAATCCCATAACATTGATGTTTTGGAAACTTCTTTCAGGTTTGCTTGTTCTGAGATTTTAGGAGTTGGGATAAAGTAAACATTGAACTCTTCAGATGAGTTTGGCTTAAAGTTATGAAATGCTCTCACCAAGAGTGATTTAGGGATGAGTTAAAAATAATAATTATGCCTACAGTGTTCTCAGGGAGATGTGGAAGACAAATCCTGCCTGGCTAGGGTTCTTCATTTTTGTTGTTTGTGTGTTTTTTACTAGACTTTGTTTTTTAGGGCAATTTTAGGTTCACAGCAAAATTGAGCAGAGAGAGCTGAGAATTTCCACACACTCCCTGCCCCTACATAGACACAGCCTCTCTCACCTTGGTGGTCTATTAAAGGAATACCCAGGCTGCCTCACTTTCCCTGGCAGACTGGAGCTGTGCCTTCGGTGCTCCCACCACACTTCATAGAAACATCGTCGTTGGCATGTCTGTCTCCTTGCTGGGTTTCAGCCTCTTAACAGCAGGGCCTCTGTCCCCAGCCTCCCGCACGGTGCAGTGAGGCCACTCCCTCCACTGGGACTAAGAACATCCCTGATTCAGTCCCTGTCCCTCTCTGATCCCCAAGCCACCCTGGCCTAGAAGTAAACCACGCTGAACCGGAAACAGCCCAGGTTGTACCAGGGTGGGAAGTGGGGGTGGCCTGCAAATGAGACCATGGTGGTCATCAGAGAAGAGGTCAAAGACAAGCCAGAGCGAAAGTAACTCTTCAGGAAGAGTTCTGTTTTGGTTGTAATCTTAAGATGAAGTTCTTTGGGATGTGCCTAATACACATGTCTCTCTGAATATGAGAGAGACAACCTTAGGACACCTATTTTGTAAGTTTCTAGACCAGTTCCCAGGAAAGGGAACCAGAATTAGATGCCCATTAGGGCGCCAAGAATGGAATTTGACAAATGTATGAAAGGGGATGATGGGGCCAGCATTACTTTCTTCCAGGTCCCGTATTTAATGCCTCTGTGTATTCGGACACGCCATCGGTCATCCGGGGAGACCTGATCAAGTTGTTCTGTATCATCGCTGTCGAAGGAGCAGCACTGGATCCAGGTACCTCTTCTCCATTCCTTCACCCTCCCCATCTTGCTTTTTGTACATGTTTCTCATGTCATCCCCACCACGTTACACATGAAGGTCAGAGATTGTCTGTTTATCCCCTGACTACCTGGCTCTGTACTTGTACTCATTAGGTGTTTCATAAATACTTGAATGGATGCGTCTGTCTGCTAGATGATTTGGAAATGCATCCAGACTTGTGAATCTGAATTGTCAGGGTGATCAGTGGGTCACCTCCGGGGCTGATATGGCTGGTTTGACACCCACTGGCAGGGTCCAGCTTCTTCTCTTATGTCTTTCATTCATGTATTCATTCAGATATTTATTGAGCTCCTTTGATGTACAAGTACGGCTCTAGATGCTAGGACTAAAGGAGTAAACAAAATGCTCAGAGTCTACCCTCACAGAGCTTGCAGACTGATTAAGGACATAAGCAAGAAATAAAGTGCCACATGATATCAGATAGCGATTAATGCTGTCAGGAAATACAGAGCAAAGGAGTAGCAGATGACTGGGGGGAGGGTGCTATTATAGTTAGAGTCCTTAGGAAGTCTTTGTAAATCTTTTCTTTGCAGAAAATAGCAGCATTGCCAACAGGATGCCTAAGAGTTGCGGGACCCCTCGGTCTTACTCCCTTTCTGCATGGCCCCATTCAGTGACCAGTTGATGTCCCTCTCTCATTCTTCAACCCTTGGGGCTTGAAAGAACATTAAACAGACTTAGGGCGTCTCTGTTGTTCAGCAGGACTGTCCCCACCTCTGCCCTTTCCTAAAGATACCCTGGAGAACCTAACTCACCAAGGCTGCCCTTTTCTCCTCTCCCCGCTTTGACCCTGGATGCTCTTGTACTGCCCCAGCCCATCACAAGCAGAGCCATGGCTTCTGGCAGATTGGCACCTTGAAAAGGCCAAATTGTACAGAGTTCACAGAAGTGTGGTCCTGGGGAAGAAACCAGAAGTAGGTTTTCATTCTGTATGAAGGGATAGGTTTAAGCAAAGGGAGGGTGGCCTGGAGTGAATCCAGAGAGAGCGCCTGGGCTGGGGCCTGGGTATCACTGGCATCTGGGAGAGAGGACTAGGTGCCTGCCCCTGTCCCCGTGGACGTCTGGCCCCTGCAGGACTTCCAGTTAAAGATTTAGGTCAGCAAATACGCTCTGTAAAGGACTCAGGTAGGAAATACATTTGGCTCTGTGGGCCAGATGGTCTCTGGCTACTACTCAACGCTGCCGTTGTAGCACGAAAGCAGCCATAGATGATAATGTAAAACAAATGGGCATGGCTGTGTTCAGTGAAACTGTGTTTGCAGGAACAGGTGGTGGGCTGGACTTGGCTGGCAGGCTGTCGTTTACTGACCCCTGGACTAGTCTATTGATACCAGAATTGGCTCTCTTAGGGAAGCTGAACATGGGTGATCTTAGAGACAGGAAAAGGGAGGGCAGTTTGTGGAGGATATAAAAAAAGGAAAAGGAAGAAACCCACGCAAACCAGCAGAGTTGGTTAGCTCTGTTCATGGCGATAAAGGAATGCGGAGCCACTACTGTACCTGAGATGGGGAAGACTCAGGACACAAAGCAGGAGTCAAAAGGGAAAATGGAGGTAAAAGTGGAAGAGACTACTAGAGAAAGGAGAGGAAAATCCTTTCTCAAAAGTTGGAACAGTGTAATATCATTTTTACCCTTAAAACTCATTTATGATATGTACAAAAAGAAATTCTTCAAATGCTGTTTCTCAGTAAATTAATGGGTCACCAGTGCCCTTAATATGTCTTTCCATCCAGTGTAATTGCAAAAGCTATAAGTAGCTGTTATCATTCAGATCACAGTTTTCCAGAACTTTGCCCTCTTAGACTGCGTGGGTAGAAGATTCTGAAAAACACAGGCTGTAATTTATCTGTTGCTCTCGCATCCTCTGGGCTGTGAGGGGATTCTCTCTGACGAAGGACATGCTGTGTGAGTGGGCTGAGGGCCAAGCTGGGGGTGGGGGCAGCTGAGTGTGGCCCTTCTGCGGCGGCGTCCTAGGTGAGGTTCTCTCAAAGCAAAGCCTGAGACAAGCGTGCGACTGGTGGATTGAGGGAGCACTCTGGGGAGACACTAGGAGATAGAGCCAGGGCAGAAGGAGGCAGAGATGTGAATCCACAGCAAGTCCAGCTCCCACGGGGGCTCTGGAGCGTGAGCCGTGCCACAGAGTATTGCCCACTTTGAAGTAAGGGGCCTGGGCTTTCCTGTCCCCTCATCAGTCAGTCAGTGTCTACATGGCCAAGGAGTCAAGTGTTTTCCCAGCCTCCAGGAGGTGGCTTCCCTCAGCTAAGGCCAAGCTTCTGGAGAAGGGCACAGGTGCAGAATTTCAGCAGCCAGCACCTGCAGCTGCTGGGGGCTCAGGGCACCAGCCAGTCTGGACAGGGCATCAGCAGCACGTGCCGCAGGTGGGAATGCCCTTCCTTTGAGCAGCATCTGTTTGTGAACCATGCGTGTGAAACTGTGCAGATGATGATGTTCGTGGTTGACCAACTTTCATCGTTCCAGGTGCTGTTCCTGCATTTTTAGAAATGTAATTAATTGAACCGTGGGTGCTGTCATTTTTATTTTACAGTGGAGGAAACTAAGTCTCAGTGAGCTTAAGTGACTCGCACAGGTCACACAGTTCCTAAGTGCTGGTGCTGGGATTCTAGCCCAGGCATCCTGGCCCTGGAGACTGGCTCCCACACTGCGAGGCAACGAGTAACAGGAATGCAGTTGCAACTCTGCCCCTGCGGGGCATGGCAGCTCTGAATTAAGAGTTTCACTGAGTACACGAGAGTGACCCTGGTGCCCACTCTGCCCTGGCGCTGTGAGGGTGTGAGGAAGTTTACGGCCCTCCCTGTGCCCCCAGGGAGCTGGTCGTCTTGGAGAGATGCTGGGAACAAGAAAATTTTATGCTCAAGTGCCATAGTGGGTCAGTGGAGAGAAAAATAAGATACTTCGTTTTTAGGGGGAGCTGAAAAGGAGTTGTCATTTGGATAATTTTCTAAAAATTCTTGCTTTTAGTTTTGCTTATATTCTTTTTTAATATGTAAGCATCTAAAAATAATTTATTTGCTTTATACTGTGCTTTTTGAGGTTGTTAGTGTATTTTTACTGAATGAATAAATTATCTTGTGCAGCAAAAATTGTGTTATTTAACATTTATATAAAAAGCCTTCTCAAGTGGATTTAACACATTAGCTGCCATGTGAGTTGTATTTAACTCAAGCTAGTTTTGAGCCCGGGGCCTCGTCAAGCAAAACCCAGGAAAAACCCTGCAGCTGATTTGTGAAAATCTTGTCGATGTTCTTATTGTTACAATTAATATCGACAACTTAATTCTAAAAACGTGGATTAAATTACTAGAGGTCAATAACAAATTTTTCATTAAATTAGAAAGGAACTTTTTGTTTTTGAAGTTTTTACTCTATTTTCATAATAAAACACTGTGGCCCCGAGGCAAAAAGTTTGTTCTCTAGTGTGGCAGCCAATGTGTTAAGACAAAACGGTGTTGTAGCTGCCGTCCTTTGCTGCGTGCTGGGTGGATCCCAGAGCTGACACAGCTGACATCAGTTGGTACCAGTCAAGAGAAGAGGTCAAGGGCTTATGGTGCGTGCTCTGTTTTCACATTCCATGAGAATTACCACTTGTGCCAAAGGCTTCTTTCTCTCATGCCCACATTAATTTACTGGAGGCTGTTAGAACCTTAATTTTGCAGAGTGCTTTACAGTTCAGCAGCATTACTCTCTGGGACTGTTAAACTGTGTTCAGTTTTCTCAGCTTGACATTTTTTTCCTCTTGTTTTGAACTTAAGCACTTCTGCAAGGAAAAAAAAAACCACAGTGAACAGTAAAATCTAAACTGTTTACAACTCTAAATTTTGTACAGTTCATTTTTATGTACATTTTGTTCCATACAACTTTAGTGTCCTTGCATGTTGGGTTTTTCTGCCTGAGATGTCAAAGGACCTGTTTTCTTTGGGAGACAGAGCATGTGATGTCACTGCATACCACCTTCATGTTCTCTGTGGGAGGCGGGTTTTCGCCCTCTCTTGCCTGTGACTCCTTAGGCTGGGTGGTGACAGCGGAGTGGTTAAGAGGCTGGACTCGCTGGGTTAAGCTGCACACTGCTGTCTGCTGGCCGTGTGAACTTGTACAAGGTATTTAGTCTCTCCATAGAGGGAGCAATATGACAGTACCTTTATCGCAGGGCTTTTGCGAGGATGCGTGAGACCTAAGACACATGCAGTGCTGTGCCGGCTGCACAGTGAGGGCTGCGTATGTGGCTGCCCTACATGCTACCTCTGCCCATTGCACTGACCTCAGGGTTTTGGCTTGGTAATCCACAGACGACATGGCCTTTGATGTGTCCTGGTTTGCGGTACATTCCTTTGGCCTGGACAAGGCTCCCGTCCTCCTGTCTTCCCTGGATCGGAAGGGGATCGTCACCACAGCCCGGAGAGACTGGAAGAGCAACCTCAGCCTGGAGCGCACAAGTGTGCTGGAATTCTTGCTGCAAGTACATGGCTCCGAGGACCAGGACTTTGGCAACTACTACTGTTCCGTGACTCCATGGGTGAGGTCGCCAACAGGTTCCTGGCAGAAGGAGGCAGAGATCCACGCCAAGCCCATCTTTGTAACGGTGAAGATGGATGGTAAGAATGCCACACGAATCTCTCCCAGTGTTTGGGGAATGTCTTCTCTCTGCGCCAGGCTGCAGCTGACAGAACCCAGGTGTCCGCAGTTGGAGGGTGTGCCGCACCCATGCTGCTTGCTTTCTAGACCTGTCCTGGGCCTGCACCTGGTGAGAGCACAAGCAGCCCTTGCTGTTTTCCCAGCTTTGCTATCACGTGCTGGTGGCACCACCAGGAAATGATTTTCAAGACTTACTAGAAAAATTTTCGAGACTTTGCCTTTTCCAAATATTCTGTAGAAACCCGCTTTGCTATATGCTAGGATCAGTGTGGATTCTGGCAGGCAGAGGCAGAGGATGGCCTTGAGAGAAAAGGTTCAGGTCGACAGATGAGGCTGTGGCTTGGGTACCTGCTACTCTGAGCCCTCCTGTTGGTTTTGCTTCTTGGAGCAAGGAGGTGCCTCCTGGAGTCTCTGGCACAGAGTGGGCACTTCATGGAGCCCTGAGATGGGAGCTCCCAGCCTCATTGGCCCACACTGACGACCAGGGTCAACCTAACCAGACAGAGCTTTGTTCCCTGCGCATCCCAGAGTGCTCAGGGCAAAGAAACATGTTCACAAGAAACATGTCTTCTTCAGAAACTAAATGTTAGTTGAAATAACTCTGTGGAGAGAACAGAAGTCCAGGTGTCTCTGAGGATTAGTAGAAGCCTTTTCTTTTGCGTGTGTTTTCCTCATGACGTGTCAGTCTGGGGGAGATGGAACCTGGAACCCCAGCTCTTCCCACAGATCACTTAGCCTTTCTGATCCATGTCCTATCTTGTAAAATGGGATAATAATTTTTCATGGGGCTGTTTGGAAAATTAAACCATATTAAATGTAAGGCACCTAGCACGGCGGCAGCATTTACCCAAGGAGCTTTGATTCTTATGGGGAAGGGAAGATGGGATTTCGAGGATGGAATCTAAATGGTGTTTGTGCATTTCTGAAACTCTTAAGTCATCTATAACCTATTTGCATTTTAGAAATTCCTCACTTGAAGTAACTACATATGAAAACCCAGATTTACCGAACAAGTAAGGGAGTGATTATTCACATTGCTAGATAATTTACTATAGTGTTACTTAAAATAGCTCCCTTAGTACACTTCAGTTATTTGATGCACAGAATTGATTTATGCACAGTTTTTTTAAGGACACATCTGCTGCTGAATGTGCGATGACCTTATACTGACTTTTAAAAATCAATCTCCTGCCAAAACCCTAAAAAGCAAGTTGACATTCAAAGGCATTGAGTGAAATCTTTTTTACGGTTTTTATTCCCTCCACAGAACTGGGTGGGGAGACGTTTGCTCTTTTTTTTTTTTTTTTTTTTGACAGATATGGCTGAGCCGCTTCTGTCTCCAGCGCTGTGCTAGGTGCTGGGTACAGGATGAGTGAGGTCCGATCCCTCGGGGAGATCCTGCTCTTGCGGGGAAGGGAGGCGGTGGTGCCCGCAAGGTGGCCTCCCGTGCAGCACTAACTGCTTACCCTCTGATCTCTCCCTCCCAGTGCTGGACGCCTTCAAGTACCCTCTGCTGATCGGCGTCGGTCTGTCCACCGTCATCGGGCTCCTGTCCTGCCTCATCGGGTACTGCAGCTCCCACTGGTGCTGCAAGAAGGAGGTTCAGGAGACCAGGCGCGAGCGCCGCCGGCTCATGTCGATGGAGATGGACTAGGCCGGCCCAGGAAGGGAGTGACAGAGGGACGTTCTAGGAGCAATTGGGGCGAGAAGAGGACAGTGACATTTTAAAACGCAGTGTGTTACACTAAAAACCAGTCCTCTCTAATCTCAGGTGGGACTTGGCGCGCTCCCTTTTCTGCATGTCAAGTTCTGAGCGCGGACACGTTTACCAGCACACGGCTCTTCTTCCCACGGCACTTTCTGACATAACGATCGAGTGTGTGTTTTCCCAACTGCAGCTTTTTAATGGTTAACCTTCGTCTAATTTTTTCCTCCCCCTGGTTTAGAGATCCTCCGACTTGTGTACGTTTATAGCTTTGTTTCGAGGGGTTGCGGTGAGGAGGGGTGTGGGCATTCAGAGTTCTTTGTCTCGGGCGAGACGTGCCTGCCCGCCTGAGAGCCGGCTTCCACGGCGGAGGCGTGTGTCGGAGAGAGCTGCGAGATGCACCCCTCCACCCCGGCTCGGAGACAACACAGGCCTGCGCCAAGGCTGATTTGTGGCTTTTACTTCTCTACCCCACCCCTATTTTCAGGGGTTTAGACTACATTTGAAATCTAAACTTGGAGTATACAACTTCTCGTTGAGCCCAAATTGCTTTTTTTTTTCTTTTTTGTTTGCTCCTCTGCCCCTTTTCCATTTCTTTTGTATTTGTTTTATGTGAGAGTGCTGAAGTGGCAGCCCTGGAATCTAGGATTTGGCTCTCCACCGAGCACCTTATCTTGCCACCTTAGCCTTAAGAATGAAGATAAAGAAAAATACACAGCCGCCTCTGTCCAGGGCAGCGAGAAGATCTGCAAGGAAGAGGAGGTTGGGGACGAGGAAAGGAGCAGACACTCACTCCAGTAGTTCTGAGGCCACTGTGCCTCGGGGGACCCCAGGGAGAGCAGAAGAGGGATGCTGGGAAGTTAGGTTTATGCAGCTCGACCCAGGAGGGTCCGTGGTGCCAGGCGTGTGTTAGCGGCAGAGGCCACCACCATTCCCCTCTCCTGCCCTTGGTGGGAGGCAAAGGCATTGGCCACCGACAGGCTTGCTGGGGGACCCACAGGTGTGCTACGTCCTTCACGTGCTGCTTGGGCTCCGTAATGGGAAGGCAAATTGCTGCTTGCAAGACTGACTGACTTCAAGGAATCAAATTGCCTAGAAGAACCATGTATTTTCCATGACCTTTTCAAGTCCTTCAGGTCTCTTTAAGATGCACTGCAGGGGGTTAGTGAGAAAGAGTATACTTTGTGGTACGTTTGCTTTCCTATTAGGACATGAAGGAAACCCAGCAATTTTTCGTCATGTGAGTTGCCTACAGAGTCGAGTCGAGAGCAGTCTGCTCTGCCCGGCTGCTCCCATCAGGAATAGGACAGTGGACAGAAAGGGATCTTCGGCCTTCTGCTGCTCTTTAAAAGCGCTTCCCTCGGAGCCTCTCGCCCCCTGCACAGCACTGGCCTTTTGGAAGCATCCCAGTGGGGTTTTCTGAGGCTCGCTGGTGACTCACGCCCTAATCGCAATCCTCTGTGCTTTTATCCTGGCTCTGAAGGATCTAACACTGCTCTGTCTTCCAAAGGGGAAAAAAAGATTCATTTGTTTTGAGCAATAAAGCAATACAAAATGATGGCCATTCATGTGCAACTCTGTGTCACCATGGGCAGGATGAGCCGTGCTCCTCCCGGCCCACCATTCCCCACACTCCCCTCTCTCTGTTGCCCACGACTGGTTCTGTACTCACCACCAACTCACCCCTGGAGGCAGATTCCCACCTACCCAGGGGACCACTCACGTGATAAAAACTCTAGATTCTGCGCTGACGGTAGCAGCACAGATGGATTCCAGGCCCAGAGCCTGCAGCGGGACGATGGGCAGCAGGTGTGCTCCACCAGAGCCTGAGTGACCGGAGGAAGAGGACCAGGCCTTGATGGCACTAGATTGGGTATTTTCTACATGTTATTTCCTAACTGCTGTTTCGGAGGAGGTGGTCACGGGTGATCGTACAAATGAATGGGAATCAGAGAGAACAAATATAACAGGTGCTGTATTAGTAACAGTCAGTGCCCCCTGAGCCCTGGCAGTTATTAAAAGAAGATCCAGGGTTGTTGTGGCACAGGCCCTTCTTAGGAGGAAGAGCAGGTACTTAGCTCTGGATGTGACCAGGTGGCCCTAGGTGTATGTAACACCACGGACTGGATCAGAGCAGACACTCGGTGGTATAAAGTGACGTGCGCTCACAGGTGTACCTCTCTCTTTCAAACTGCTGCTGCAGTTCAGGGCTGGAGTGTCCAGGCATTGACCTCCACCCACATGCCCTGTGTCCACTGGGCCAGCCAGACTGCAAGTCACCTGGAGGCTGGGAGGAAGGAGGAGAAAGCCGAGGGCATTGTACCAAGGACCTGGTTCCTTCCAGGGACACAAATTTGCCTGGAATGTGTGTTTTTAAAGTGTGAGATGCACTCTTGTCGTACCAAATAAGGCTCCCCACAAAGTGCTCTTCTGGAAGAGGCTCCTGCCAACAGCACTGGTGTGAAGGAAAGAAGGACCCAGCCGTGTCTCACGCGGATGGAATTGCACTTCTTAACAAAAAGAAACTTTATAAAAGTTTGGGTTTTTTTCCTAATCCTAAAAATAGCCCCAGAAAGAGCTTAAGCTATGTTCAGATAGAAGCCTCCAAATTACTTTAAATCATTTACTTTGTGATGTTTACATACACATTTCACTTTTTTTAAAAAAAGAAAAATGCAAACTGACTTTTTAACAACTTTTCAGATTTTTCATGGGACAGTGGAACTCTAACTCACCAACTGGGTTAAATCTTAATTTAGAAATGTATTTATTTGTGTGTCCCTCTCCCCGCCACCTGCCCCCCCAGTCCACGGGGCTCCTGAGATCCTGGTACAGGGGACCCCTCCTGCCCAGACCTTTGTCTATTTCCCTGGTGGCTCTTGCTTCTTGCTTTGCAGACTGCCTGCAGCCATGATTTTGTCACTGACATCTGTGAGCCAAAGACTGAGCCTTTTTGGCAGGAAAAAAAATAAGCAATACTACAAAACTTGCTACTTTTAAAAAATGTTTTTGTTTTAGCTTCACCGATGACAACAGAGGAAGAAGGGAACTGGGATTTGGGTAAGTTCTCCTCCACTGTTTGACCAAATTCTCAGTGATAAATATGTGTGCAGATCACTAGAAGAAAAAAGTTGACTTTCTTTTTTAGTGTGGCACATAGGATCTGCAGAATTTTCCATAGACAAAGAAAGGGTCTTGTGTATTTTTGTCCATATCCAATGTTATATGAACTAATTGTATTGTTTTATACTGTGACCACAAATATTATACAATGCACCATTTGTTTTTTATTTCATTAAAGGAAGTTTAATTTAAATTGAAGTTGTGTCAGGAACTTGATATTGGCCTCTGTTATCCTTTCATCTCTTCAGCGTGATAGATTGTGGCTAAATTCCAGTTGCAACTTTAGCATCTTCTGATCTCTTTGAATCCAGTAAAACCATTGTAGATTTTCACTAACAATAAAGAAGAAATGGATTTAATGGGATCGATGTTGAAGTTCCTGCCAAGCAAAGAGGTGAGGGCTAGGATCCTGTTGTTTTTGGAAGGTCTCTTGGTCTCTCTTTTGGGGAATTCTCCTGACCCTCCAGGACTCCTCTCAGGAAGGAGAGAAATTAGAGGAACAATAGTTCCTCTCTGCTGATGAGGAAACAAACACCAAATCTGTAGCCATATTGTGACTGGAACAGAATGATTTTTCTGACTCATCATGCTGTCTGGAGCGAAACCTGTCCGGAAGGTACCAGCCCCTGTAATATGAAAACAATCCTCTTCCCCTGGCCACTGGGCTTCTGCAGGCTTGGACAGAGGTGAGCGCTCCGAGCGCCCCAGCTCTCTGCCTGCCCTTGGCCGGCCTCCCCCGTCGACTCCCCTGTTGGCCTCATTTGTGTTCTCAGTGTCTCTCGTGTCCTGTTCAGGGACTGCCTCGTGTTGTGAGTTATTCAGGGGCTGGGTCTGTGTCCTAGTCACTATCATTGCCCAGTGATTGGCACTATTCCAGCATGTAGAAGAAACTTGCACTTTATAAATGCGCAGTTAGTGCTCTGCTGTAGGAAATGACCCATCAGTCATACTTCTCAATGAACTGGGAAGATCCCACTCATATCAAAATGCTCATGCAGTCAGAGCTGGTTTATAGCAGTCCCCTGTTTCTGAACCCATTCCTTACTAAATTAAATTTAATTTAAATTTAAAGTTTAAATGAAAAACAAAACAAAAACTGTGTGCCTCCTGTGTGCCCAGGCATTGTACTAAGCCCAGGCAAACTGCCACTGATTTGCCCATGGACCTTGGCACATACTGTTTGTTTGCCTAGAAATGTTCTATCCAGCCCTCTTTCTACCTGTCCATCTCGAATTTCTCTTTCAGGCCCCAAGGACTTCTTCTAAGCTGAATGAAGGTACCCTGACAGATAGTCTGGTGGTCTGAAAATAGCATGAGGATAGGAACCATTCATTGCCATGGCCCTAGCACCAAATTGTGACAATAGCTAACCCTGGGATTCTTACAATGTGCCATGCACTAGGACAAGTACCTCATAGATGTGATTGCAATCTTCAAGCCACCCCAAGGAGGCTACAGCAGAAGCTCTCTCGCCTGTTCTCCACATCACTGGATCGTTCAAATAACAGCCACTCATTTCCTCTAACCCACAAACCAGTGTGTATGACACACTTGTAAAATTATATATTTTATTATTATTTAGGTACGACAGGGTCAACAGATCAGGAGACAATTGCCATTGAAAAGAATTTCTTATAGGTCCCAAGAGCTGGGGGCATGCCACACCACGGGAGGCCACACAGGGTTGCAGCAGGGTCAATTGTGAGAGAGAAGGAGGACACACAGGCAAGAGCCTTTATTGTGGTTTTCCCAGGAAGGAATGGATGAGGTAGGGCAAGCAGGTTTAGGAATGGCTAAACTGAGTAATTTCAGCAGGCTCTGGGGCAGAGGGGTTGTCCCTGGTTATCTGCTACCTGACCCTGGGGTGATTGGGGCAGGAGAGTAGTGGTCCTGATGATGGAGGAGGGGTGGATGTGGGCTTGGAACTGGCTGGTGTGCATAGGAAGGGCATGCTCTCAATGAGTCCTTTACTAGCGCTAGGAATTGGCTAGCCCTGGAGGGGCAGTCTGCCCAGGATTACAAGACCCCAGATGTTAAAGCATTAAAAAATGTAAAAAAGTAAAGAGATGGGATTAGTACATATACTCCCCACTTGGGCCTTGTAGACTACTAGAGTATATCTGAGTAGCTCAGCACCACCCAGAGAGGTGATGCTCACCTGAGTCCACTCTGTTCTGTGCATTTTCCAACCCGTTTGTGCCAATAGTACTGGGTACTATGATTACATAAATTTGTTCAACAATGTGTAAGCCAACAAAATATGAATGCCAAAAAACGAGGTGTCAAAAGTGCTGTTGGTAAAACTGGACATCCATATAACAAAAGAATGAAGTTGGACCCTTACCTTACAGTGTAAGTGTGGCCTTCTGGACCCTTGAGTGTGGCCTTTTGACTGAATCCAAACTTCACAGAGCAAATCCCTTTATTAAAAGGATCTGTTCTGTGAAATTTGGATTCAGTTAGAGTGGCCGCACTTGGGGATCTGGAGGGCCACATGTGGCCTTGAGGCCACAGGTTCCCTACCTCCGCCTTACACTGTCTATAAAAATTAACTCAAAGTGGATTAAAGACCAAAACATAAGACCTAAAGCTATAAAATTCCTAGAAGAAAACAGGAGGAAAGCTTCAGAACACTGGATTTCGCAGTGATTTCTTGGATATGACACTGAAAGCACAAGCCACAAAATAAAAAACAGATAATGACACCACACAAACTCAAAAATTTCTGCATGTCAAAGGAAACATTGAACAGTGAAAAGGCAACCTACAAAATGGGAGAAAATATTTATAAATCACATGTCTGATAAGAGGTTAATATTCAGAACATATAAGGAACTTTGTTGTACAACAAAATAACCTGATTAAAAAATAGGCAAATGACTTGAATAGACAACTCTCCAAAGAAGATATACAAATGGCCAAAAAGCACATGAAAAGATGCTCAGCATCACTAATCATAAGAGAAATGCAAATTAAAACCACAATGAGATATCACCTGACATGCATCAGGATGGCTACTCTCAAAAGAACAGAAAATAACAAGTACTGGTGAGAATGTGGAGAAATTGGAACCATTGTCCACTGTTGGTGGGAATGTAAAATGGTGCAGCCACTATGGAAAACAGTATGGAGGTTCCTCAAAAAATAGAATTACCAGATGATTCAGCAGTTGCACTTCTGGGTATATATCCGAAAGAATTCAAAGCTGTATCTCAAAGAGATATCTGCACACCCATGTTCGTCACATTATTCAAAATAGCCAAGAGGTAGAGGCAACCCAAATGACGGATGACTAGATAAAGAAAATGTATATACACACAATAGAATATCACACAGCTTTTAAAAAGAAGGAAATCCTAGCATATGTTACAGCACGGATGAACCTCGAGGACATTATGGCAAGCGAAATAAGCTAGTCACCAGGACAAATATGTATAATTCCACTTCTATGAAGTATCTAAAGTAGTCAAAAAGTATAGAAACAGAAGGTAGAAAGGTGGTTGCCAAGAGCTGGAGGGAGGGAAAATTAGTGTTTAGTGAGTATAGAGTTTCAGTGTTGCAAGAGGAAAATGTTCCACCAGAGATCTGTTGCACGACAGAGTGAATATACTTAACACCACGAAACCGTACATTTAAAATGGTTAAGATGATAAGTTTAATGTTAAGTGTTTTTTGCCACAATAACAAAAAGGTATCAATAAAAAGATGAAGTCTCTGAAAAAACTCAATAGAAGCAAACTGCTTTTTAAAAAAAAAAAGCTATCAATTTAGGTATGGGCAAAATAACTGTCAAAGATTGAGGGTGGGATAGGGGACAGTGATAACAAAAACATGGAAAGATTCTTCACTGGATTGGCTTCACAATGTTTTTTAAGATCTTACTCCATTTTAAAGAAAGCAAACCTGAAAGTTGTAGAGAAGGCATTATAGGTGTAGTTTGTACAAGAAAATGGTAAGAAATTCCAGGCAACAGATTCATACTCAAAAGAAAAGCTTGGGTCTATGTCAAGAGATTGGCGAATGAATATATGGCTTAGGACAAAAATAAAATATCTAAGACATGTAAGAGTCTTTCTATGATTCCCAGCTTTACCTGACATGTTCTCTTAATTGATCAACAATTCTCCTAATTGTGTCAGATAAGAGAGTTTCTACTGTTACTGTCCATAAGTAAGTAATTGTTAATAATTACTTAAATCAAGTAATTTGCTCAAGATTTGAACCCAAATCTTCCTGACTCCAAAGTCTGTGCATGTTCTAAATCACTATACTAGCCTTGGTGCCTGAATATTCCAGGATTTCAGTATTTGTTGAATAGATAGAAAAAGGAGTAAGAATTAGCCCCTGCCCTTGTGAAATTTATAGTCTTAAAGAAGAGAGAAGCATGTAAATACTTCGTTTTATTACCATATAATAAGTAAAAGTAAAACAGTTCACTGACAGCACAGACGAGAGGAAGTGGTGATCTCTACCCAAAGCGTCAAGAAAGATTTCACACAAGAAATGCAAACCCAGATCTTAAAAGTTTTAAATGGATAGGCATTTGCCAGTTAGGGATGAGGCAAGATTCTAAGCAGAGGGGGTAGCATTTGCAAAGTTAAAGAGGAAACAATGGTAAGACACCATTCAGAGAAATACAAGGGGTTCCATACTCCTGAAGGGTGAAAGTTGAAGGGCAGGGTGGCGGGAGAGTTCCCAAGGCCAGCTTGTAAAGGTCATGTCAAGGAGTTTGGACTTGAACTTCTAGAAATATTTGTGGAGCCACTGAAAAACTTTAATCTAGAAAGTTCATGGCCATGTTTGTATTTTAGATCACTCTGGCAGCAGAGTAAGGGAGAGGGACAGTGCTGGAAGACCAAAGGGACTTCATCAGTCCAAATGAAAAATGGAAGCTCTCAATTGTGGTAGCAACAGGTAGAATTCATTCATGAAATAGTTTGGGGAGGACCGATAGGACTTTATAACTGGTTGTGGAGTGTGTAGGCCGACCATGGGTCTGAGTGGATATTGTTGCACTCTACCACGATGAACACCACCAGTGAAAGAGAAAACAATGATTTCAGTTTTAGACTCAAGTTTGAGTTTCCCGAGGGACCTTCGAGTGGAGATACTCAACACCAGCTAGATACTGGTCTGGAGCTTGAGGGAGAAGTGGGTTGAAGGTCTGTGATTGTCACTGGACAGATCGGGAACGAGAGACAGCAGCACAAGGAGAGAAGGGCTGAAGACAACCCTGCAAAAACTACAGCGTCAGGGGCGGGTTGCAGAGGAGGAGCTCCCAAAGGGATGAGGGAAAATCCTGGGGAGAGAGTGGGATCCACGGAGGAAGGGAAGGATTCCAAGCGGGTTTGCCAATGGCCAGCCGTAACATACCACAGAAAGGTTGAGCCAAGTGACCTATGTCCTCTGTTGTGACTCTGGAAGTCTAAGTGGATTCAAGCCAAGATCCCAGTGGGCTGAAGTGCCAGTGAAAATTAGGAAATCAAACAGAATGCCAAACACCAGGAAACTGTCGGAAGTTTGAAGAGAGGAGAGAAGAGGAAATGGTTTGGAACTGGGGTAAAAAGTTGGCTATTTAGTAGGATGGGAGACATTTGAGACTTCTTCACTGGCAAAACAGTGGATGGGTGTCTGTCCCTGGGGCGTGGGGGGGGCGGGTAGGAGGGGTCTAGAGCCCAGGTTAAGGGAGCTTCCTGTCCCCTACCCTCCTTTTCCCCTCTGGGGCCCATTCTGAGCTCCTAGCCACCACCTACCCAAACTTTTTTTTAATTAGAGCTGTTGTCAGTTAACACTTCATAGGACATTTAAGGAATAAACCCTCCCAAGAAAGTGTTCACTTAGAAACAGGAAATGGCCTAGGAATCCCATCTGTTTCTCTTTCTCTTCTTCTACCTGGAAGCTAAACACGCCCTATTCCCCATACCCTGCTCCTAATCCCCACACTCACCCCATGCCCTGGCCTTTGCCTCTGTGAGTAGAAATTTAGTTCATGCTTTTCCAGGAGGAGCTGCCACCCACCTCGAAAACCTCTTCAGCCTTGGCTAATTGTCAGCTCCTGGTGAAGCCGGCCAGGGGAAGTAAGAGCAAAGAGGCTGCGGAGTCGACCCCTGGACGTCATTCTACATCACAGGGACCAAGTCAAAACCAAGCCTGCTCAGACCTCAGTTTACCCCTCTGTTGTATGAGGGAGTTGACTGAGATCACCGTGCTCCCTTCCCAGGCTGCGACTGCGTGGTGTTCTAGACATGCAGAGGTGAAACTCAACCACAGCGCCTCCTGTATGTGGGCACGTCTGGGCCCTGTGGACTTGTGTCAATTCGGCCTGAATTCTAAGAGCTCAAGCGGGGAAAGGGACAAAATAATGATCAGCTTCCTGCTGACTAACCCCTTAGAAGCTTCCCCCATCTTTTAGCCGCCCACTCTCCTCTACTCTGCCTTCCAAAAATCATGAGTAGCAAGCTTGGTTTGTTAGAGCACCAACCCAAAAGTGAGAAGGCAGCCTAGAATCCAGCCATTTTCTGGCCATAAGATTTTGAATAGGTTAGTCCATGTCTCTGAGTCTCAGTTTTCTCATCTGTAAAACAGGATGAGTAATACCTACTGCATAGTGATACGAGTTAGTCTGTAAAGTTGTATATGTGAAGTGCCTCGCACAGAGCCTGATGTGCAAAAGGCCCCGTTTAAATATTTCTTGGGCCTGAATGCTTGTGATAGGAGGCCACAATACCTGCAATTTCTGATTCTGTGGAACTAATATTGGAGCATGTCAACCTGAAAAAAAAATCTCTTTTTATTAGTTCCAGAAACTGGAACAGAATTTTTCCTTACTACATTCCTGGTTGCTTTGTCCAGTATTGGTGCTCTCCCTCCATCTGAATCAGGAACAACATTTTCACATTCCTCTCAACTGATCCAATTGCAATCCAGTGGTTCTCAAGGTAATAAAATAACTGTCTCTCTTGCCAGCTCTATTTTTTTCTTTTCTTTCTTTTTTTTTTTTTCCTTGACAACAGAAAGGTGCTTTTTTCCCTCCAGAAAAGAAGTGACATCATCCTGTCAATGTTAAATTCTGGCAGGAAAAAAGCTACTAAACTGGAAATACAAAAAATGTTTTGGCAACAGCCAGGAATAAGAAGTTGGTTGTGTACATTTCATGGATACAGGGTACTCTATCTATTGGCAAGGATCCTATCTGTGGCCAATGTTTATTTCTAACAATTCCCTTTTCAGCGCACATGGCAAATTGATTGCATTGATGGCCCCAGTTTTCGGTTTTTGGGTTTTTTTGTTTGTTCGTTTTGTTTTGTTTTTTTAACTCTTCCTTTGCTCCGTCACCTTGCAGTTCCCCTCCATAAGGAGGCAGAATCTGTTAACAAACCCATCTCTTGCATTTGTACTTGGCCATGTGACTTACTTTGGTTTGTGGGATGTTAGTGGTCCTGATGTAAGTAGAGAGTTTAAAAAGTGCTGGTGTGTTCCCACGAGTTCTTTTGCAATCCTGACACTACCATGAGAGACTCATGAGGAGAGCCAAGTCATCCAAGCCAAGGCTACCCTAGACCAGCCAGCTCCTGTCAGATGACCACAGATAAATGAGCAAACCCACCTACATTAACAGACCCACCCAGCTGACCCATAGGCTTGTCAGCAAAAATAAATGTTTACTGTTGTAAGCCACGAAAGTTTTGTGATCATTTGTTACACAGCAGTAGCTAACCAATAGAGTACATTTGCGTAAAATGTTGGTGCATGGCCGTGACCCATGACTTCTCCAACTGAAATGGTGAACAAATTCCTATAATTTAAGCTCTGCTGTTATTACAGTTAACAGCCTGGAGAGGTAGTTTGACATCTGCATTCCAGGCAAGCTTCCCCTTAGTTGTTCCTTAAATACTATCTGCTCCTCCCTGCTCTGCCTTTGTATATTTTATTTCTCCTTTCTGGAATGTCCTGCCCTCTTCTCCCTGCCTATTTGAATCACACCACATCTCCAAGGATCTACCTAAAACCAGCCTTTACTGAATAACCTTCTGTGGCTGTTCCTGACTCTTCAGCCTATTACCTCTTGGGTATTTTTTGCCTGAGCCATGAATTGGTTACCTGACCCATGTTGCCTTTTATGGCTACTGTTTCTTATCTGTAGTTGTTTATTAAACTAGATTCCAAGTTCCTCCAGGGCAGGGCCCCTCTTACACTTCTTCTATCACCCAAGCCTTGCATAATACCTTGAAAAGATACCTAGAAGTACAGAATCTTTCACTTAAGACTTTAATATTTGTAGGTTGACTGTCACTGGGGGGCTAATTGTTAGGTATCATTGCTAATGAATAAAGCCACAGACATGGATGGGTAGATGGATGGATGGATAGATAGATGAATGAATGAATGAAGTTAAAGGATTCCAGACCTGAGTTTGTAGAATATTTACCCTATTCTACTATAACTCCCACTAGGAAAATAAATTTTATCTTAAAAGGCCACCTTTCCCCTGAAGATTTTACTGGCTTCCCATTCTCCCCGAATTAGATATGCCCTCTCCTTCTTTCCAATATGTGTATCTCTTTACTTGTGTGTCTGCTGGGGGTCTCCGCTAGTTTCCCCTGGGTGATAATCATGTTCTTCCTTCTTTCCTACTCACCTCCACCATACTCTATCCTCACAAACAGACGCCCCTTAAGAGCAAGGCTATACTTTAATTATGTATGGAGCTCTAGCACCTGCTAGGGTGCATGCTGTTTAGGGCATACTCAGTAAGCATTTAATTATTTTATTTATCCCTCCTCTGTGTTTATTTTAAATGCCCTAGTCCAGGTCCTCCTCATTGCTCATACAGACAAGTACAAAAATCTTGTAACTGGCCTTCGTGCTTCTAGCCTTGTCTTCTGCCTTCACCTTTCTACCACTTGGCAATACACAAGTAATGGAATTCAATTTAAAAGGAAAATCCGACCAGACTATACTCCTGCTAAAAACCCTCCTAAGAGCCCCCCTCTTCTTCACAATAAAAGCCAAGCTCTTAGGCTTGGCATGCAAAGCCCACAGAGATCTGCCCCGGCCTACCTGAATAGATCCTGTCCTTTCACACCAGCCTCAAACTTTCTTCCAACGGGAGGGTACAGCCTGTGTGTCACTGTCCATGCCAGACTGTTTCTCCTCAACTGTTCTTTGGCCTTCTTCCTCCCCAGGCAACTCCGTGACTCACTTGGCCCAGCCCAATCCATGCTGACCTTCCCTCCTGCCCACCAGCTTCCCCTGGCCACTTTAGGTGCCTCACTGATGGCTGCCATATTACATTGTGATTATCTGATTTAGTGGAAGCTTCCTGAGAACTCTAGGACTAGAGTAGTATTCAATTGGCCTGGGTTCAGGGCCAACTGTTGTATTTAGGCACTCCTCTGCCATCCTTGGTGCCCGGGCCCACATCGAGCAGATGAAGATTTACTTACATGTCTCACAATGGTGATGATGGAAGCTAATATTCACTGAGCACTTACTATGTACCAAATATTGTTCTAAGTGCTTTAAATGAATTAGCTCATCCAGCTCTCGCAGCAGTTATATGGGGTACACACTATTAGTAACCCTATTTTAGAGATGAGGGTTAGAAAATGCTAATTAGCTTTTCTAAGATAGCACAGCTACTAAAAGTGGAATCTGTGTGCAAACGAAGGCAGCCTGACTCTAGAGCCTGTCACCTTTACCACCACCACGTGTCACCTGAGGTTCATAAGGGTCCAGGGACCCTTCTCGATTTTCTCAGTCATTTCCTCTCCCAAGATGGAAGATGAGATACGGGCCAAGAAGAGAAAAACCCTGGTTGCTTTTTTTATTTATTAGGTTTACTTAAACTCCCTCATCATTACCAAATGACACATACTAAGGCAGGATGAGACCCATCTTTTCTCATTTTTATCTTTATATGTTTACTAAACCATGAAGATAACTTTTTCACACCCAAATTTGTGTGATTAGCAAAGAACGGTATAATGTAACCAGTTTTGCTTTTTGCAAGCCATTGTGTTTCTCAGTGGCTGAAAACCACACTATTGCTTCCTCTTTACCTTTGCGTGAGAGCACAGTACTTGCCACTCAGCTTCTGGGCAACATCAGTGACACCGCCAGGACGGGAAAGGTCTGTGCTGGCACAAATGGCAGGCTTCTCATATGTGGCCACTTTCTTTCTCTTTCTGAGTAAGTTTCATAATCCTGAATGTTTCTATTGTCGCAGGAGCTGGCCGCCTGGAGCCTTCTGGGTGATGGAGTGGGACAATTTGTTCTCTACAGGAACAACTCTGCCATGTATTTCTAATGTTGGCAATGACTTCTAACTTACTGATGACAATTCTCGGCTTACCTAGACATCCTAGAGTTCTAGGAGGTGCAATGCTTGGCTGGGTTCCTTACAGATGATTCCATTGTTTTTTTATATTTGTCTGTGTTGCCAGATCTACCAGTTTTGCTTGGCCCTGGCTTTCCCTAATCTTCCTGGGCTAACCATCTCAAGAGAGAGTAAAAGGCTTTGCTTCCCAGACTGAGAGGAGAACTCAAGGTTTGCCAGATGTTAGAATTTGGCTATATAAATATGCCTTGGGGATGTGGCTGGATGGGAGGAAAGGTTATGAGAGCACTTAGTAGTTTTAGCAGACTAACTACAAAAAGGTTCTCAATTTCACCCACCAGCCAAAGTGGGAATTAGCTACTGAGAGACTGAGAAGGGAGCAGGAAGATTCATTTGGCTCTGCTGAGGGCCGTATGGAGGGCCTTACCTCAGGGGCCTGTATATATGTTATAATACGGTAGAGGAAGGGGAAATTTGGAAGTAGAAGGGAGAATCAGATGAATTGGGCACGGAATGAAATAGTTTCAGACTAGGTAGAGTAGGTAGCAGGGTTTTTTTTGTGCTACAGCTTCTTTTAGCATCTGGTGATACTTATAGACCCCATCTCAGAATAATTTTTTAAGTGCATAAAATAAAATGTACAGGGTTATAGAGAAAATCAGTCATATTGAAATAGTTACCAAAATATTTTTAATATATCGTGATGAAGTAATTTGTTTGCTTCTTTACGCATTATATAACAGGATCTAGAGGTAGGCCTATAATGTACCAAACTTCAAAGTACTGATGAGTATGAATAATATTTCAATATATCTGTAACATTTGTAATGTGATGTGAAAATATCTGTGCATTGTTGTCTACATTCATAACTGAAGAAAATACTAAATTTCCATTAGAGGTTAATGAAAATAAAGATGTAGGAGATTTTTTTTCACCCTAGTCTATGGACCCTTTCATTCTATATGTGCACCCAGGTTAAGAACTCTTGCTTTAGGCCAGGTGCGGTGGCTCATGTCTATAATCCTAGCACTTTGGGAGGCTAAGGCAGGAGGACTGTGCGAGGCCAGGAGTTCGAGACCAGACTAAGCAACATAACATGACCTCTTCTTTACAAAAAATAAAAATAAAAAAAAAAAATTATCCAGGCATGGTGCCATGCACCTGTAGTCCCAGTTACTCTGGAGGCTGAGATGGGAGGATTGAGCCCAGGAGTTTGAGGCTGCAGTGAGCTATGATGATGCCACTACACTTCAGCATGTGTGACAGAGTAAGACCCTGTTTCAAAAAAAAAAAGAAAAGAAAAGAAAAAAAAGAAAAGAGAAGAAAAAAGAACTTTTGCTTTAGAGAGACTGGCTAGAGTGAGTTAGTGCAGGGAACAGAAGGGCTGGGACGATGGGGGAAGTAAACCCAGCTGTAATCGGTGTGACCAGGGCTGTGGCTAAAGAATTAAAGAAGTGCAGCATTCAGCACAAAGAGTTTGCCTAATAAACACTGTTTGAATTGAACCAGGTTCATATCTTAGGGGATATATGATAATATGAGCTAAGGATCAGGTCTGGGGCCTGATGGGGAGAGAGGCAGTCTGCAGTGGAAGTTGCTAGGACCACTTGCTGGGTGATGGACGCCTGCCAGACTGGCTTGGCAGGTGTTGATGGATAGGTGCACCCAGCGGGATCCTTGGGGGGCCGGTGTGTTTCTCTTCGTTCTGTTCAGTTGTCTGACTGTGATTCTCAAGTGTATGTGCTTTGTGTATTTGGAGTGTATATTTGCCTTGTGTATGGGGGAAACTAGGTTTACATTGTGCAATAATTCAGAGAATTGCAAATTCTCTCTCTCTCTCTCTTTTTTTTTTTTTTTTTACTTGGGCTATAAGGCCTAGGGAAGGAAAAGTAGTAACCAAAGTTCAAAAGGGGAAGCTGGAAGCTTTTCCTTAACCCTTTCACACAATTACTTAGGCTGAGCGCAGAGACTCATGCCTATAATCCTAGCACTTTGGAAGGCCAAGGTGGAAGGATTGCTTGAGGCCAGGAGTTTGAGGCGAGCCTGAGCAACATAGCGAGACCGCACCTCTACAAAAAGTAGGAAAATTAGCCGGCATCGTGGCATGTGCCTATAGTCCCAGCTACTCAGGAGACTGAGACAGGAGGATTGTTTAAGCCCACGAGTTTGAGGCTGCAGTGAGCTGTGATTATGCCACTGCACTCTAGCCCCAGCAACAGAGTGAGACCCTTGAAATAGCTTTGGAAGCCTGCTATTCGCCATTACAAATACAGAGGGGAAACGAAGGAAATTAATTAAATGATGATCGACTGATCAATTATATTGTTTAGCAGATGTATACTTTGTCCCAACTTATTTTTTGCTATAACTATAAAGACTGAATAATCCTGTTAGAATATGGTGCTGGATGAGGTTAACGTAATGGGTAAATGAGATCTTGGTATTAGCAGTTAGCTCAGTCCACCTGATCTATCACCTCTCCCCATAACGAGCCACCCTGCACGTCAGAGCCATTAACATGGCAGGGTTGGGGGAGGCGGTATTTTGTCTTACTGTGATTGCACTGATCAAAAAAAAAAAAAAGAAAGATTTCACTTTTGGAAATGGATGGGAGCTATCTCAGCCTCCAATCATAGAGGGTTTTTGAATCTGTAAAGAAAGAGAAGCTGCTTATTATGTTGGCTGTTTTCTAGGTAGGTTTTCTATAAGTTAGAATTATTTAAAATTGCTGGGGTTTTGGCATCAAAAATGGTCAAATATGGGCCATTTTATGTGGTTCAACGTAATAATTTCCATTGAAATAATAGTACAATGGTAAATTTGACAATTCCAGTGATATTTTTGAAAAAGGCCAATACCATCGAGGAATTTTTTATGTTTTGAAAGCATGATTCCAGTGTCAGTGTAACAGTGCCAAGCTGTGTACTCATTGGTCACCAAGAATGTGAGCCACTGTTCAAAGATACCTAACCCTCTATCCATTCAAAGAGAAAACAATGCCACAGTCCTTATAGGTATTTGACTCTTTAGGAGGAAGAGAGGTATGTACTTGCAACAGCCCACAGAGAACATATTGAAAATCAGATGCTTGAGTAGATGATCCCAAGGCACAGCCATTGGAACTGATCTTTGTCAGTCATTTCTTCCCACCTCAAAAATACTTTTGAAACCTCTACACCATTTCTTCCCCTTTCTTGAGAAAGCAGTACGTCTTAGTCTGTTTGGGCTGCTATAGCAAAAACACCATAAACTGCATAGCTTAGAAACATCAGGAATTTATTTCTCACAGTTCTGGAGGCTGGGAAGTCCCAAGTCCGGGGTGCCGGCAGATTTGGCATCTGGCGAGGGCCCGTTCCTCATAGACAGCACCTTCTTGCTATGTCCTCACATAATAGAAGGGACGAGTAGCTCTCTGGGTTCTTTTAAAAGGGCACTAATCTCGTACATCAGGGTAGAGGCCTTGTGACCTAGTCACTCCCCAGAGCCCCGCCTCCTAACGCCATCACCTTGGGGGGCAGGTCTCAGCGTGTGAGTGTGGGGGGCACACAGACGTTCAGACCACAGCATCCGCCCAGTCTCTTCTTGACCTCACGCCTCCACCAGGACCGTACTCCACTCATCCTCCTCTCTGACTTCACCCATTTTCCATCCTGCCCCTCCCCACCTCTCCTCGCCCAGCTACTCGTTCCAGCCGCCACCCTGGTCTTCTCTTTCTCTTCTCCATGAAACTTCTTGAAGTGTTTGTACTTCCTGCAGTCCTTCTTATCCTGGGAACCGCTGCTTCTGCTCTATGGAAATCACTTTTACAAAGATCTCCATGGACATCCTTATCATCACACTAAAAGGATTTTTCTCTGCCTTTAACGTCCCCTACCTCTCAACAGCCTTTGGCCGTCCAGACAAGCCCTTTCCTACAGGAACGTTCTGCCTCCTTTGGTTTCCAAGCTGCTGTGTCCGGCTGCCCTTCTACCTCCCTAAAGCTTCCTTCTGTAGGTTTTGTTCCTCATCCCATCCCCTAAACTGAGAGATTCCCTAGTTATCTCTCCTTAGCCCCTCTTCCTTATATTCCCTAACACTTCCTAACGCTTGTATGTAACTGACCTACTCTACATCTCTAGCCCAGAGCACTCCCCAGGTACTGGCTTTTTCAGGAGGCTTCGAGAAACAGTGGAGACAGCCATGGATTTGGTATTTGCAGATCCAGTAATTGAAGTTCAAAAACGTGAAGCTGGAAGCTTTTCCTTAACCCTTTGAAACAATTACTTAGGCCTGCGGGGTAGCTCATGCCTATAATCCTAGCGCTTTGGGAGTGGGAGGTGGGAGGATTGCTTGAGGCCAGGAGTTCAAGACCAGCCTGAGCAAGAGCCCAGAACCTGTTTCTATAAAAAACAAAAAAGAAAAAGAAAAAAGAAAAAAATTAGCCAGACATGGTGGTGCGTGCCTGTAGTCCAAAAAAAAAATCTATAAAAAACAAAAAAGAAAAAGAAAAAAGAAAAAAATTAGCCAGACATGGTGGTGCGTGCCTGTAGTCCAAAAAAAAAAAGGTTGGGCACGGCGGCTCAGGCCTGTAATCCCAGCACTCTGGGAGGCCTAGGCGGGTGGATTGTTTGAGCTCAGGAGTTCGAGACCAGCCTGAGCAAGAGCGAGACTGTGTCTCTACTAAAAATAGAAAGAAATTAACTGGACAACTAAAAATATGTAGAAAAAATTAACCGGGCATGGTGGCGCATGCCTGTAGTCCCAGCTACTCAGGAGGCCAAGGTAGGAGGATCGCTTGAGCCCAGGAGTTTGAGGTTGCTGTGAGCTAGGCTGATGCCATGGCACTCTAGCCTGGGCAAGAGAGTGAGACTCTGTCTCAAAAGAAAGAAGAAGAAAAAAAAAGAATGAAGGAAAAGGAAAGAGGAAAGAAAAGAAATAAGATACTAGAAGCACCTGCTGCCCACCCTGCAGTGTGCCCCATGAGGTCATATCACTCCCCTACACAGTCACCTTCCTGACTTTCACGATAGCAACTTCCTGGCATTTTTTAAAATGACTTTACCCCTTATGTAATGCATCACTAAACAATACAGTGTGGTTTTGCCTGTTTTCAAATTTATAGATAGTAGAATCATTCTGTATGTAGTCAAAAGGATTCAAAAGTGTTTTTGCATCTTTCATTGAACATAGTCATCCATGTTATTGCAAATACTTATAATTTGTTGATTTTTATTTCTGTATAATATCCCATTTTATAAATATACCACAGTTAATCCATTCTACTGTTGGTGGACATATGGGTTGTCTCTTATTTGTGGCTTAATGAACAGTGTAGCTATGAATATTCTTTTACACATAGGCTGGTGCACACACTTCTCTAAGAGGGCATTACTGAAAAGTGTTTTAAACTGCCTCTGGAGTATAACTTTTTTGTAAGTAATAATTTAAATTTTTCTAAGGTGGTCTAACTTCTATTCCTAGATACTTATTACAAAAAGAGCATGATATACATATGTCACATTAATTGGGATTATGAATGAATTTGCGTATTTTTAAATCATTACTAGAAATGTGTGTGGCTGGCTGACAGTTGGTTGGCTGTTGGTTTGTTTGCTTCCCAGTTTTAGATCGAGCATACACATGCAATTTTTAGTTGCTGCATCAGGTGACCACTTACCCTTTCTGCAATTTTTTTTTTTTTGTAGGCCTCCTTCAATCCCTTAGAATCGTTTTTATTTCATCCCAAATTCCCATGCTCAGCCTTATCATGCTCTTTATCATGTCATTTTTCCTTTCCCTCACATTTTTTTCCACTCTAGTCTCCTTTGCTCTTGGTCCTCATGGAGTCACAAAATTCAGCAGGTGCTCTGCTTCTTCCACATCTTCTTAAGAACTCTATTCTGCTAACTCCGTAACACCAGCAATCACTCCCTGGCGGGCCCTTCTGACATCTTTCAACCCTGTCTTCCCTTCCACTGGGCCCTGGGCCCCGAGTGAAGGACCTGGCCCACCCTGTGGCGTGTCTGTCATTTGTCTTTCTCCTTCTGTAACACGGAATGAACTAGCCTGCGATATCAATCACAACAAGGAAACATACACTTGTCGATTTCTGAAAAATGCTTGGTTTTAAAAAAATTCGTCAAATGAAATGTTACCAGTTAATCATGTTTTCTCCTTTAGACCTAATATTTGAGATTTATTCCAATTGAAAACATTCCCTGGTGGTCCCAACTGAAAACTTTTGGTAAGAACAGAACTAAAATAAATTCTGAGCCCAGAACCTACTGGACTTCGTAGCCATCTATTACGAAGTTTTTCAGTAATGCTGTAGTGGCTCTCTAAGGAATGACAAAACATAAAAATACCTCCGCAGTTTAGAAAGAAAGTATCACTGCCTCTTCTGATGCTAATTTTAGCTAGACTTACATCAGACCTGCCCAAAGGCTACAAATAGGTTCCAGCCAACCAGCGAGAAGAATCATGGCATTAAAGGCAAAGTTGTAGATTACGCTGCTCCAGCGACAACTTGTGTGGGAACTGCCCGATGACAGGTACCCTGGAATTTGAAGCTTGAGGCAATATATGTTGAATTTTCCCATAAAATCATGTAAGAGGCGAATCACCATACATAGTATTCGCTTTAAAATAGTACACTTAGACAAGCAGATGTTTTGTAGAAGTGGTCATGTTACATTGATGAAACTAAGCTTTTTTTTTTTAAAGAGACTGGAGATTACTATGGAAGTTAAAGGTACAAAAGAAAAATTAACTCATCAAGCCATTCCACGGCTGCTCAGGCTGGAGAAGATGTTGAGCATTTGAGTTGATTATAGCTAATAACCTGCGATCTCATTTACCGGAATTGTAATGCAGGGAACTATATTATGTGGTACATTGGGAACTGGAGTGCTAATCTATTTTTATTCCCCTTTCTTTCTCCTACTTGCAAGCTAAGCTCTGCATTGGCCAGAGAGAAGTAACAGTTCAGAAAGGACCACTGTTCAGAGCTCAAGGTTACCCTGTCAGCATTGGCTGCAAGGTAACTGGCCACCGGGGACCCTCTGAGCAGCATTTCCAGTGGTCTATTTACCTGCCGTCAGCCCCGACCCAGGAGGTTCAGATCGTTAGCACCAAGGATGCCGATTTCTCCTACGCAATGTATGCACAGCGGGTGCGAAACGGAGAAATCTACGTGGAGAGGGTCCAGGGCAACTCAGTCTTGTTGCACATCTCGGAGCTCCAAATGAAGGATGCTGGCGAGTATGAGTGTCACACACCGAACACTGATGGGAAATACTATGGGAGTTACAGTGCAAAGACCAAACTAATTGGTAAGCAGTTTGTGCACTTAACACTGGCCAGCCCCTGAGAAGGCAGAGTCTCTACCGTCACAGTGCCTTGCAATGTGATCTGGTTTTATATTATTCCGTTTGCTTTGGGGAAAGAGCCTGTCTAGTTCTCTGGATATTTTGGAGATTTGTCACAAGTGGGTATCTCATATTCTGTAAAACCATCAGTTCATTTTTCTCAATCATCTTTGCCGTAAAGATTTACATGGTGTGTGGTTCTCCCGCAGCCTCATCCACAGACAGCTGTCCGTAGGTTGGTAATAGCAATAGCTTTAGACAAACCTGCGACAGCTCTTCCCGTGTTGCCTCTGCTTAGAGGCAAAACAGTGACCTAGTAAGAGAGCTGGTGTTAACATCATAGGTGATAAATCGTTAACTTAGAAATGATTATCCTCAAACGCTCATTCTCTAGCATATTTACCCATGAGAAGAGGGTCATAGTCCTTGCAATTGTCACTTTGTCCCTTTGCCTGGAATTTCTATCATCCCTTTTTCAGCTTAGCAAACTCCTACACATACTTCAGGACCCAATTTAGATATTACCTCCTCTGTAGAACCCATCCTGACTGCCTTGGGCAGTATTCCCACTTTTGTTTCCTCTGGATGCTCTATTCATATCACTATTTTAGCACTTACACAGTTGTGTGGTGATTGACTATTTATATGCCTCTCCCCCACCACACCCTGAGCTCCTTGAGAAGAGAATGCTTGTCTCAGCTCCTGGCAAATAGCTAGCATGAGTAGATGCTCAGTAATATTGATATTAATATATTCATTGAAAACTAAATCAAACTGTTGCTTTCACATAAGCTTAGGCTGTGTGATTTCATTTGAGGAAGAAAAGAATGAAAAGGTAGATAGTAAGATAGTTACCAAAACTTTGGTAAGGGTTACATTTTGACTCTAAATGATAAATTAGAACAGACTATTTCAGAACCTTATAAAGGAGCAGTTTAAGGCCCAGGAAGGTGAAGCGAGGTACCCAAATTCATGTAGTCAGATAAGGATGGATTGAGGATCAGAATCTATGTCTTCTGCCTCCGACTGCTTTCTCCCTTTAAATACATAGTAGTTAAATTGGTTACAGCCTATGCTGATGAAGCAAAGCCAGGATCAGTACATCAGTGAGCCATTTGCTTTGCCAAGTTCCATAAACTATACGTAGATGCCAGCGTCCCCATTGGCAATAGGGAAAGCATATGGACAGGAAAGCATATGGCTAGTGGAAAACCAATTCAAAGTCTGTGCTTTGCAGGTGGTGGTTCAGGGCACCATCTTCACCTAAGGAGATTAATTGGACAAGCACTGGGCCCATCAGATTATTATCGTTTCTTTGTTTCCAGTTATTCCAGATACCCTCTCTGTCACCATGAGTTCTCAGACTCTCAGAAAAGAGGAAAGTGAGCCATTAGAACTCACCTGTGAGGCATCCAAAGCCACAGGTCAACATACTCACCTCTCTGTCACCTGGTACCTGACACAGGATGGAGGAAGAAGCCCAGCCACCAAGATTATTTCTCTCTCCAAAGACTTTATGCTGATCCCCGGGCCCTTGTATACAGAGAGGTTTGCAGCCGGCGATGTGCGGTTCAGCAAGCTTGGGGCCACGACCTTCACGCTATCCATAGAGAGGCTCCAGCCCTCAGATCAAGGCCAGCTGTTCTGTGAGGCAGTGGAATGGATTCAGGATCCAGACGAAACCTGGACGTTCATCACCAAAAAGCAGACAGATCAAACCACTCTGAGGATTCAGCCAGCAGGTAATTATCTTCTCAGGAAATTCATCGATATAATACATTGGTAGTGGGTACTTGTGGTATATTTTTATTTTTTTCTAACCTTTTGTTGGCTCTAAAAAATTGGCCAGAAAGTTGGAGTAAATTTTGTTTTTGTCATCTGGGAAGCATAACGGAGATGTAGCACATTCTCTCCGGGCTCTGTCCATAGGTTTGACGTGAGGTAAGACCTGCTGAACAGTTAGATCCATCCCGCAAGCCAGCCATGGAAATAGTGGTGTTACCATTTTTTCCAGGCTATGTTAGCACATTATCTACGTTACCTAGCTTAGTCCTAATGATCACCCTATGAGGAAGCAGTTGACTCCCCATTTTTGAAAATGAGGAACCTGAGCCTCACACATGCTAGGCGCTCCGCCTAAGCCCACCCGGCGGGTGAGAGGTGGGCTGGCATTCAAAGGCAGGCCTTTCTCTCTCCAAAGCCCGCTTACCACAGACACCTAGGCCCCAGAGTAGCTCCAGTTTCCAACATGAAGCCTCGTCTTTGTCAGTGCTGGGATTTCCTTCCACCTGACCCCTTTTCCCACTTGGAATGGTGTTACTTTTCATGATCCATTGGCATTTTTGTCAAAGCAAGAAGAAAGACCTTATCTGTGATTCCTGGTTTCTCTATACAGTCTTTGGTCCACTAGGAATGGGTTGCTAAACCGTGTACTGTAAACCCATTGCTAAACCTCACCGGATCATTGAAGTTTTTTTTCTTTTTTGAGATGAATGTCATTCTGTAAAACTGTTCTGTT
>NW_012151829.1:1158705-1161943 GCF_000956105.1 Propithecus coquereli
GTGTATAGATATGACATATATGCATATAAACCTCCAAGTAACTTTTTATTGTGAACAGAGATATAATTAATGTTTCTTCGCTGTTGAAAACACATACTAAACCCATTAGGATTGATGAAGGGAAGATAAGCAGGGAAAGGCAGTTTTGAACGCTGAAGGTCTGAATTCTAAAAAACTAAACATTGAAATAAGCTTAGCTTCATTGCTTTTAGATTCATGAACCCACCCTAATTAATCTAACAAAATATTAATATTATGAGATATTTGCCCAACTAGATATTCTTAAGGAAGGGCTGATTTAATAAAACCGATTTTTTAAAAAGTGGAAATTATAAATTGTTTAAGTGTAAATAGGTCCTCTGGATATTTATCTTCTGTCTCGTTTCCGCTATTAAGATGTTCAGCCAATCTTTTGTCTAGGGGTGGTACAGGAAGAAACAGCCTGGTCTGACGTGTCACAAACTAGTCAGGTTCTAATTAGTGAGACTTCACTGTATTTTGGAAAATTTTTCATTTACTTAAAACACTTTTTTCTTCTCTAATCTGAAACCCACAGCAAGAAGTGTGGTTATGTCTACTAAGAACAAGCAGCAAGCTGTGTGGGAAGGAGAGGCACTCATTCTTCTCTGCAAGGTGGGTGGACCTGAAAGTCCTCTGGCTGTGAACTGGTCGCACATCCCACAGGACCAGACGCAGCCTGAGTTTGTGGCTGGCATGGGGCAGGATGGCATTGTGCAGCTGGGTGCTTCCGATGGGCGAGCCAGTTACCATGGCAACATAAGGCTGGAGAAAGTGGACTGGGCCACCTTCCGAATGGAGATCACCTCCACCACCCTCACAGACAGTGGCACGTACGAGTGCAGAGTGTCTCAGAGGACCCGGAACAAGGCCAGAGACCTGAGCTGGACTCAGAAGATTTCAGTCGCTATAAAATCTCTGGGTAAGTGTCAAAGAAATCCTTTTCTGAACCTGCATGTCAGTCACTTCATTCTGCAGCCGAATGCAGTGGAATTTGATTGTGTGTCATCGTGAATCCCTCAGTGATGGTGTGTGTACCATACCATACCACGACGCAGAGCACAGTCTCTGGCCACCATGTCTGTCAATTAATCTTTAAAGTTTATTCATCTTTATAAAGATCAGCTTTAGAGTGCAACTTGTAAGTTTTAGTTCAAGGTTAGAAACAAACTCCTATGAATTGGAGTCGACATATAGAAGAGCGTAGCTGAGCCTTATACATTCTGGCTTTGAACAGCTGCGGCCCTGGGATTGCAGAGCCTCTTCCAGCACATTCGGAAGGGTTCTGATACTGAACCCAGGAGGGGGAGTAAAGGAAGGAGGCCAGACAACCGGGTCTGGGGAGTGTTCCACCCACTCAGCAGCAGCTGTCTCGGCAGCAGACTGGAGAAACACTGCCTATTTGTTGTCGCTGCTGAGAACAGTCTTAGAAGAGGGTCAACTTTGCAAAATTGAGGTCAGAATTCAGGACAGATTGTACTGTGAATCAACTTCAATCCCAAAAATATATAATACTCCAAATGTGCAAATGCATGGTCCTAAGAGAAAAGGTGATAACTAGAAAAACTTGAAAGTGCTGTACTTTGATTTGGTAAAGATATTAGAAATTGGGTTTCATTTTTCTGTCTACAGAGTCCAGTTTACAAGTTAGTCTGATGAGCCGTCAACCACAAGTGAAGTTAGCCAACACCTTTGACCTGTCCTGCATAGTAAGGGCCGGCTACTCTGACCTCAAGCTGCCACTCACTGTGACATGGCAGTTCCAGCCAGCTGGAGCACAAGACTTTTATCAGCTTATTCGGATCACCCATAATGGCACTATTGAATGGGGGGATTTCCTATCCCAGTTCCAAAAGAAGACGAAGGTTTCACAGTCTTCATTTCATTCTAAACTCCTAATCCATGATGCCACCGAGGAAGAGACAGGAGTGTATCGGTGTAAAGCAGAAGTTTATGACAGAAATTCCCTACACACCAATGGCCCTGCAAGGGCTTCTGTCATCTCTCACCCATTGAAAATAGCCATCACTTTACCAGGTAAGCATCACTTGAAATTCATCCCTGATTTTTTAAATAAAACAAAACAAAATTACATTCCTCCCATTTTGGGTAAATTATAGAAATTAAGCATAAATACTTCCTTCTTATGTTTGCACTGGATAAGTAAGCACCACTCGATGCGTGATGTCCGGGCTCACATTAGGTCAGCATGCACAGATGGCCGTACTTGTAGTGAAAACATCGAAATACTTCCACTCTGGCTAATACCTCCTGCTCCATGCTCCTGCCCCTGCCCCATTTTCCCGTGGGTTTCCACCACCCAGCAACTCAAGGATACCACGTGGCACAGCAGGGGACCTCTAGGACCTGGTCGCAGTGGAGAGGCAATCTTTCGGATTGGTCACAGCCCAGGCCTTACCAGTTATTAAACATTTGCAAGGTCTCTCCTAGGGGTAGAGATAACGTAAATTCCGTTAGAATACATTTATCTGCTTTTTTTAATGGGTTACTATATGAGTCAGAGAACTTATGATTCTAGTCAAATATAATCTACCTCATCAATTGGTAACAAAGCACAGAGGTTAAAAATGAGGTAAAGTCCTGCTGTCATGTGTCTCTTATAACTTCTATTCTCTTACGACAGAGTGATGAGAGACTTGGAAGTCACTTAGATCTGACGATCACTGGATAGCAGCGTGACTTTGGACAGGCCACTTAATCTGTCCAAGCCTTAGTTACCTCATCTGTAAATTGCTAATGTGCAGTTTAAATGCGGTGACATATGTGATGTGCCCAGGGCAGTGCCTGACACACCAAGCAGATGCTCAAACATGATAGTGGTCATCGTTCTCCCTGCTGCTGAGCAATATCTTTGGTAATAGTGGTGATCTCCTTGTTTCATTAATTCAGGCCTGAATTTACTTGTTCTCTCTGCAGTACTTGCACTGGTTTCCCCAATTCCTTCTTCTTGAAACTTCTTTTTTCCTTGGCCCTGTGACACAAGATTTTCTTAGTTTCCTTCCTAAAACCGACGACTCCTTTTCGTCTGTTTTTGCAGAATTCTCCTCCTCCATTGATTCTTTTTTTTTTTTTTTCAGGGTATTATGAGGGTACAAACATTATGGTTACATTTTATGTCTTTGCCTCACCCAAGCAAGGGTTAGAGGCATGCTGTTCCCCTCTACAATGCTCCCCGTGTCCTTTAGTTGCGGGTTTACCC